>NC_041406.2:89664129-89749129 GCF_900747795.2 Erpetoichthys calabaricus | reverse complement strand
AGAATAGTTACACATGAGCATTAGTTTTCTTTAGACTGATTGTTCACTGTTTATTCTCCAAACCTTTGCAAATAAGTTTTCAAGTGTTTTTCTTTACAGGCAGGGTCATGTGGGAGACAGAGACTAACCTAGTCGCAATAAGAAGCAACCTGAATTAGACTTGACATCAGTCTTTTGCAGGGTGCACACAAACATGCCCACATGCACCAGGGAAAACTACTGTGACCAATTAATTTGGTTGCATATCTTTGGCCTTTATGAGGAGGTCAGAATCTCCAGAGAAATATCATGCAAACATGCCAACTCCACATAGAAGCCCCTTGTGAATCATTCACAGCAAGATGGCACCACTACCAACTCTGCCAACCTCATTAAAGCATGTAACTAAATTATACATGTATTTTTCCATTATTTTTCCTTCTTTATATCTGGCATTGCCATTTGGCCATGAATATTTTCAGAGTGTGTAGAAATAGTGAAGTTTTACTGATTTTCTGTTGCTACTTCTTTGACCTGAGGATATACAAATTTTTTAGTGCCCAGTATGCAAAGAAACAAACAAACAAAATGCTGCCGTTACTTTTATGACCAGTTGACAAAAATTATACCTTACTGTTTAAAACTGAAAATTTTAAACTTGTAAGGTAAGACTATGAACATTATATAATGCTTATATAAAAAGTACTCACCCCTTTGGACGTTTTCACATTTTTCTTCTATAACATTAAATCACAGTGGATTTAATTTGGCATTTTAGACACTGATCAGCAGAAATAAAAGTCTTTAATGTCAAAGTGAAATCAGGTCTCTGTGAAGTAGTCAAAATTAATTACCAATATAAAACACTAAATAATTGCTTGATCCATTTTTTGAGAAAGGCCATAGTATATTTGATGCATTAGCAATAATGTACATTACGGAAGAATGTAATGAAAGACAATTTTGTTTGATTTTCAAACTTCATATTTTAAACTCCCCCCGTGACCCTGTGTTCGGATTCAGCGGGTTGGAAAATGGATGGACATTTTAAACTCCCAATTCCAAAAACACATACATCAATAATTAACTAGTAAGTTACTTTGAAGCATTATCGTAGTGAACCAACGGACTGAAAAATGCTGGACGTTGGCTATGCTGTGTAGTAATAAGTATGCTTTTAAAGTCATATTTTACCATACAGCTCTGATTTTTGTCAGAAGCCTTTTTAGATGTGTAGGCGCTGTACGTATTTTGTTAGAAATGAAATTGGAGCTGCGCTGGAAGAAATTACCAAGAAGCAGGCCAAAAAATGAACAATCTAAAAAGACAGAAGTGCAGACTTGAAATGGAAAATTGAGACTCTAACAATGGAAACAAAAAACAGACAGTAAATAAGTGTCTGCCTGAATTAAGTGTTTCCAAAAAGTAGGGCTTAAAATTTAAGCAAAAGTATCAAATTGTATTTCTCTTTAATTAATATGTAGAATAATAAATGAGTTTTAAAGAAATGTATAGGTTTGCTGGTCTATTTTTTTTTCTGCTGAAATTCAATTAAATGTACACTATAAGAGTCTCTACCTCATGATGAGATGCTCTCAACTATCTTATAGCAAACATTTGCTGACCTATAAATAAGTTTCTTACAGCCTGAGTGAACCCCTTTTGAACACATTTTTTACTTGTCTACTGTACATTGGACCATTTTTGCAAACCATTAGGTCTAACGGGATGAGCCAACCTTATACGAATTTGAAACATACCATCGAGAATAAAACTTTCAAGATGCAAATGTGTTTTCTGTTTCAGTGTACTATAATATGTTCTGAGGTATAATCTGACAAGAAAGATAGTTTCCAAAATAGCAAATGGGAGATGTAATCATTTTTTTGTATTCAACTGTACAATTGTATTCTTGATGGTAACTGGACCAGGAAGTCAGTTATGTTAGTGTCAAATATTCTATAGTGCAGTAGCTTCATAGAGATCATACGAGGTTATCTTCTAATGCCATTTTTTGCTATGAATGTCTCATCTTTCTTTAGAACACCTTTCAAAGAAGATTAAAAATTTTAGTTAGGTTAGTTTACTTTTTTAATGCCAAATCTAGTAAAATGGCATTAAAGTAAATTAAAATGTTTACTTTAAAACACATAAAAATCTTTAGATCTATCACATATGATAATATTATGACTGCTGAGAAAACCATAATGGAAAATTAAAGAAAAATGGAGTGGGAGATGGTTAAGAATCATCCATATCTGTTCTTCCTGAATGCCAGTTCTGGGCATAGTGGGTGTCAAAAATGTTGAGTCCTGAAATATCATCATAGTCAATGTTGCAAAGAGAATTTTGATTTAGCGAATTTGGACGAAGAAATTTAAACATGTTTCATAACTAGAGATGAAACCTGGGCACTTAGTTATTATTCAGAGTTCATGCAACAAAGTGATGAAAACATGGTTATTCTTCAAACCTAAACAAATTCAAAGTCTAAGCAAGTACTGACAAGATCATGTCCACAAGTTTTTGCGATTCTGAGGGTTTACATCATTTCGATCACAAGCCTTGCAAAGCCCACATAACCATGTACATAGTCTTATATTGAATTGCTTTAACAACTCCAGCAGTTATGTTGAGGAAAACTGTCAACTTTAGAAGATTAGAAAAATTTTGATGAGAACAGGCCACTTACCCCAAGAAGCTCGTCCCTCCCGTTCTCCTAAGTTGGTAGCATGTGCTGATAAGATTATCTAAAATATTATCAAGTTCAAATTTGAAGGTCCCTAAAGTCTCCACCATAATACTTGGTAATTTATTCCATTTGTCTATAGTTCTTTGTGTGAAAAAAAAAAATCACATTTATGCGGAATCAGCCCTGAATAAGTTTTTCTGTGTTCTTGATGAAGAGTTCATTTTAAAGTAAGAAGTGGAATTTATTGTACTAATTACTTTCATCGTTTTAAACACTTCAATCATGTCCTCTCTTAATCTCCGTTATCTTAAACTGAAAAGGTTAATTTCCTTCAATCTTTCTTAATAGGTCATATTGGTTATTCCTGAAATTAGCCTAGTCTCTCTCCTCTAGACTTTCTCTTGCACTGCTATGCCTTTTCTGTAATATGGAAAATGAATACAGTACTCCAGGTGAGACTTCACTAGTGGGTTATATAATCTCACTTATACTCCATACCTTGTGATATATATACCCTAACATCTATTACCTTTCTTGATAACCTTCTGTACCCTGTCTAGATGTAGATAGTGATGAGTCCACTGTGACTTCTAGGTCCTTCAGATAGGGTATTCTTTCAAGTTTCAGATCTCCCGTGGTGTCTTTAAATCTACCATTTCTGATTCCTGCATGTGATGCTTTACATTTTCTTACGTTAAATTTAAACGGCCAGAAATCTGCACAAGCCTGTATGCTACACAAGTCTTTCTGTAAGAATGTAGCTATTTCTACATCATCTTCCCTTCAACCTAGTTTGGTATCACCTCCAAATTTATCCAGCTAATTTTTGTCCAGATAGTTTATGTATATTGAAAAGAGCAGCAGCCTTAGCACTGATCCTTGAGAGATTCTACTTTTAAAATTTCTTAATTCTAAAAACATTCCCACTTCCTGTAGTTCGAACACTAACCTTTCATGGGGTACCTTATCAAAAGACTTCTGAAAAATCAAGATAAATAATATCACGTTCACCTCTTTTATTGTATGCTTTGGTTTCTTTCTAATAGAATTCCAGATATTAGTGAAACACGACCTTCCTCATCAGAACCCATGTTGACTGTTTGCCAATATGCCTTTTCTTGTCATGCTTCGTTTGATCCTTTCCTTAAAAATTGCATCCATTAATGTACCAGTGATGCCCGTTACACTTACTGGTCTATAGTTACTTGGATCAGCCCAGTTACAGTTTTCATACAATACTCACTAGCCTCCACTCTTTAGGAACTTCCCGCATCTACTTCACAATAATGCCCAGCTTCATAACACATAGATTGCAATGGTTGCTCTCGGAAATTGTTGAATCAAAGTGTGTCTGCAATGAAAATGTCAGATTAGCTACAGAAAAGTGTTTTCACTTTGTTAATGCTATAACAAGTTTATTATTGTGCATGAGGATTATGTTAAATAATAAAACTTGTTTGGTTTTACTGGTATTCCTCTTACTAAGTCAGTTGAAATCATTACGATCACATTTATCTTCTATGGTTATGAAATTTATGTTAACTTGAAAATGTGGAGAATATATGGTATATAATTATTTTATTACTTTATTGTTAGAGGATATACTGGAATTGTAAAAGAGTTATTCTGGGAGTGAGTATTTAATGTAAAGTTAGGTGAAGTAATAATGAGTGGGAAATCAAATTTGTATGTGTGTGAAAACAAAACTAAGATGAATTATTTTTATATAGCTGTTTGGGGGGAAAAAAGATTATTTTTTTTAGCTTCTTTAAATCTTAAGAGGTTAATAAAATCTATAATAATAACAATGTGGTAACACGCTGCATATCACCAATCAAAAGTAATGCACAACTTTCTAGTGTGATTTATGAATCCTAACTCCAGTTAAAATGAAACATTTTCTCAGTATCGTCCTTCTCAGTTAACATTGCTGATTAACCTGTTCAGGTTTCATTGGATTGTGAGAGAAAACCAAAATCAGCTGGATTTGTGAAGGATCACCTCTTACACAGGGGAGGAGCATTGAATGCCTTAGTTCAGTGATTCTCAACCTTTATTCCTTCAAGTTCCCTCAGTAAACTATGAGAGTATATGAGGACCTCCTATACAGGCAAACATATTTAGCCTCTTGTTGTTTTGCTGCAGTCTTGACATAGTTGCTTATTTTTGAACTTACAATTATTAACAAAATCAGATTTGTGGCTAGTGCTATTACACTACTTGTGCTTTTCAAAGCATGATGCCAAATTAAGAAGCCATTTCAAAAACAGCCTGTGTATTTTTGTTTAATAAAGTTATTTTAGTAGTACATAAATTTCGTAATCGTAACATAAAATGAGTTGGCATTTTGTACGGTTAAATAATAACCAGTAATTATAAAAAAAAAAGAAGTGTCACTTATGATTTTTTTAAAATCAAAACCTTCTTACTTAGCATTGGTTTTTTAAATTTGCATAAAATGATTAGTTCTGAAGATAAAATGTAAAAATTAATTTTAAAATACAGAATTAACTACTGCAGATGTTTGTTGCTTTTTAATAACTTAATTACAGAGGCTACTTCATTAACATCTGAGTTTAGCACTGGAGTGTTTCCATCAACCATAGCCACATTTAAGACAAGTGGATATGCAAATACATTTTCTCTCCACATGCAACAATTGAGTCAGAAGGAAACACAAAATAATTGTGTGAGCCGGTGACAGTAGTGAGTTAAGATACTGAAGCACCAATGACCAACCATGACACCTGTGAAGCTTTAAAAAATAAGCAGAGTGGTTGAAGCACAATGTGTAAAGTCGACCTGACATATCCTTTGTGATGAATGTTAAAACACTCAGTTTCTTTATGGCCTTGTGTTATGTCACCTTCTTTTCACAGTTTCTTGTTGGATTATTGTGAGCAGCCTGTTCCCATTCCAGCTACAGGCTAGTGCACTGTGCTGCATACAAATGTATTCAGGCTCAGTTATATACAGATACAATCTATAAAACAAACGTTAAAGGGGTCTTAAAACCAATTGTTATTACAACTCTTGTGTAACATTTTCGATATCAATTAAACTGTCCCGCTTTAAAAAGACAAGTTTGACACCATTGCTTTATTCTGAGTTTTACTGATTTGAGAATTTTACTGAAATTCTATAAGTATCTTGTGGTCCTCTTGCAAGTTTACTGAGGCACTTTCAAACAGACTTCATCAGATTTCATGATGCAGGAATGGTGTGCCACATTTTCTGCTTAAAAAACGTTATTCTTTTTGGTTGATTATAGGTGTATAATGTTTTTCCTGTGCATCCCTTTTAGCACATTGCTTTTCACACATAACACAGCGACAAATAAAGTGCAGAAACAAGTAGACTTACATTCCAAATTTGTGGTCATTAATTCTTTTTTTTTTCCTGGGGAGAAACAAAGAAACCAACCAACAAACCATGAAACTACTGTACCTGTGTTGTTCCCTTGTCGTTGTGTTTTAACTTTCATTGAGAAAACAACTTTATCAAATAAGGGTTAAATTGTTTGAAAAAAATCTTTAGGTGTGAGTTTATTTTTAATTAAATAGATAGATAGATACAAGATACAAATTTATTTTATAGAAATAAAAACTCCTAAATAATTCTAGGACCAGCTAATTACTTTTCTAGATGATGAGACATTATGGTCTGGAAGCTGAATGGTGAAGAGAGAAATGCTGTCTTCATGACAACAAAAACATACATTTTACTAGATAAAGCAAGCAAAAATTGTAAAGCTTTATTGTGATGTTATTGTGTGCATTTACTCTAGCTCCCATCAGCTAATATGCTTTGCAGCCTCGTGAATGGGTCAAGGACTTCATCTGAAAAAGGTTTTTTTTTTTTTATTTTAAATTCAACTCTGAAAATATCCCCTTTCAGCTTGATGTTGCTGAGTAATACGTACATTGTGTCACATGCACTAAAGTATGCCCTAATTTTCTAAGCTCTGTTAGGTGTCAAATTGCGGAGCAGTTTTCGATCCATTCTAAAGGAACAAAAAAATTAGAGTTCACTGTAAATCAGTATTAACTGTACAAAAAAAAGTATATCTACATATTAAACAATTAAACTAGTGATAATATTGTTTTTAAATTTCTATATTTTTTATGAATTTTGTAATATTTATCTGTACATTTACATACACATATACATGTGTGTATATGTGTATGTGTGTGTGTGTATATATATATATATATATAATAAAATATTTGTAGTAGGAGATCCACAAAGGGAGAGAATGAATCACGTACCATAAAGTAGTTTTTATTCCTGAGCTTTCAGCTTCTTCCAGGAGCCGTCATCAGAGGATAATGACTAGACTTACAAGAATCAAAGGCAATATATATCAAAATTAGGTGGGGGGGTAAAGAGGTGGGGTTAGGAGGGTGTTGGTCGTAAAGTTTTAATTAAATTATTTTATTCAGGAGAATTCACACCTATTGTAATAGGAAGGAGACAAAAATGAATGAAAGACACTGTCTTTTCCATCTTTTCACTTCAAACGGCTACCCAAAGACATTCATTAAACAATGCCTACATAGGAGACACCAGAGAACCCAGCAAACAGTCGACCCCAATCTCAATCCTCTCCCCCCATCCCTCCTGGCACACACTTCCTTATCATCACGGAGTGTCAGAAGGAGCAGCAAAAATCCTGTCCAAATCAGGCGTCAGAATAGCACACAAACCTATGAACAATCTGCGCACTGTCCTTTTTAATGCCATAAACAAGAAATCTGCAGCAGAGACACGAAACGCAGTTTATAGCATTCCATGCAGTTCTTGCCGAGTGGTATACATAGGACAAACGTCAAAAAGAATTGCAACGCATATACAGGAGCATCAAAACGCCGTCAGAAGGAAGGACTCACGATCACTGATTTATACGCACACAAATTGAACTGGACATACATTTAACTGGGACAATGTACAAGTAAGATTTAAGGCCAGTACTAAAAGTGCCGGGGAGCTGGCCGAATCTTGGCTATCAAATGAAAACGCCATTAACAGACATTTGGACAGGAACCCAGCATATGCAGACTTAAGAAGAAGAACATCCTCATAATAAATTAAAACTTTACGACCAACACCTTCCTAACTCCACCTCTTTACCTCCCCCCAACCTTCCCACACACACTCATCTACCCGCCCCCCAACACACCTAATTATGCTATATATTGCCTTTGATTCCCGTATGTCTAATCATTATTCTCTGATGACGGCTCCTGGCAGGAGCTGAAAGCTCAGGAATAAAAAGTACTTTATGATACATTATTTGTTCTCTCCCTTTGTGGATCTCCAGCTGCAAATATGTAAACCGTATCACAGACCTTCTCTTCCATCCATATATATATATATATATATATATATATACACAATATTATAGAGCATTTCTAAGAGCATATAGTACTCTCATAATTACTGTGATAATCAGCGTAAATGTAAATGACTGTTCATGTGCTGAGCATTATTTTTCCGACATAACCCAAGAGATGATTTACTTTGTTTAAATTAAAAAAAAGGAAACACTTTACTATTACTATGAAAATAATCAGATATTTGAGGCTGTACTGGTATCACGAACCATGAGCATTTATTGTTAACATGTACAGGCAGCATGGAAACAGATACACATGTCACTCTGTCATTTGTTGTTCTTGACACCAGTAATAAGTGTTTGATAAAGATACATCCCCTATGGTTATGCAGTGAAGCGGCAAACAGTCCATAGTGAAATTGCAGTAGGTCTGCAAACAGATAGTATCTTACATATATAATATTAATTAATTAATTAATTTATTTTAATTTGAGGTGGGTTGTTGTTTGTTAAAATATTTTTATATTTCTTGAGCTTCTGTAAAATCTAAATTCCCCTTAGGACAAATCTCTCAGTGTTTCCACCAATTCATGTAATGCTTTTCATATCTGTCTGTCTGTCTAGGAAAATGTTTTAGAAAGTCCTGATGGAGATAAAAGATTTTCCAAACATACTGTTTCCAGTTACTACAGCCCACTTTTGGACAACATTTATCAGCAGATGTTCAATACCTTACTGTCTGCAGTTGTATCCATATTTATCTTTTGAAAGCAATAGCTGTCATCTCTTTTGATGTAATTATTATTTGTTTAATGACAGTATCATTATAGGGCTATAGTATTGCATCTCTGTCTTTTTGCTAAGAATAATGTTATGTTGTACCCAAAAGGCTATCTTAGAGCTTAAATTGTTATACATTGGAAGACAATGAGGAATTTATTTAAATCCTTTGGTGAAATGAGGTAAGGTTTATGTGGCAGTCTACTAGTGTTTTTATATATCATATAGATTTACAACACATAATGTGTGAATCTCTACATAGAAATACCATTAGCTCACCTTGCTTACCACAATAAGGCAAAGTATAACTTCTCTGCAGAGACTGTCTAATAAAGGACAGAGTAGTTTGTATAATTAATTTTCTTTTCCTTAACTACAAAACAATAACCTAATAAGTACAGACGAGTTTATCTGTCAGTTTTCACAGAATAAATCACAGTTCACTTGCCAATTTTCAAAGTTCATTACAGATGCCATTGCGTTCCTGTTCCTTTTTTCAAAACTCAAGCATGTGAGAATTCCCATTGAAGCTCCTTCTACAGGTTTTGGCCTTGAAAATGGAAAAGGTTACAATGGAGCACAAGCAAGATATGTAATTGTTAAGAATGTGTTTTGTTCTTGTTCATTTATACTAGATCATTTCATGTAGAGAATATAAAAAACACATATATATTTGTAAGATGTAGCTACTGATGACTTTGGTGCTGAAAAGAGATAAAAGATGTGTTTACTGATTCTCTAATTATATGCAAAATGTGTCTGAACAATTAAATGTCATTTTTTTTATTATTAACTGTATACAAATCACCCTTAATATTAGTAAGGTTACTAAACATTCATACTGTTTTGAATTTGTACTTTTTCAAGTACCTTTCTATATGACAAATAACTGATAACACGAACAAATTTTGTGCCCTTAAGACTTGTTGGTTAGTTTTGTTGAAAGCCTATGTTTAGTTTCAATTGGGTAACAATTAATGTGTTTAAAATCTGAGCTATTTTATTAAATGAGTCTATTTTGGCAGAATATGTATTAACACATAAAAAATTTTGTTTTATTTTGAGTTATCTTATTTTTAGCATTTGTTTGCTATTTCTAAGTCCCTTTTGGCACAATCTGAGAATAATATAAACCTCAGTAACTTTTTTATGTTATTTTTATTGCTTTTTTCATATTATATTAAACCTGTTGTGTGCCCTAAAACTTCCATGTAAGAGCATTAGTAAATCATTATACAAATTTAGATTTTTTTTATTGTCATAGGCTGGTTCTTCAGTGTGGCAGAAGCGTTTAATCCTGCAAAGATACAGTTTCAACTCGTTAGCGTCTATCATGTAGCTTTTCTTTTTTGACTGAATACATTCAGTTTCAGAGTCGAATGGAGTCACATTCTAGTTTAGCAGTATCAAGCACAAGGTGAAGATTATCTCAGGATGCTGCACCTTTACATTGCAAGGCTAGTCATTATCAATCAGTCTTTACTTAATATAACACTTTCATATACACAACCATCATTACGGCAGCTTACATAACTGCTTTATCAATAGATAGTTGCCACATAAAATACCACAATAGCATACCTCATGAAAGGTTAGTGAAAGAAGTAGGAATTCAGGGCGCAGTCTGTAGGTGGGTACAAAATTGGCGCAAGCCCATGAAGCAAAGAATTTATAGTGAGGGAAACTTTTTCAGAGCTAGGCTATGTTTAAAGTGATATCCTTCAGCAGTCAGTGCTGGGACCACTGCTCATTTTAATATACATACATTATCTCGACAAGAATATAACTGATAAACTGGTTAAGTGTATAGATGATGCCAGACTAGTTGGAAGGACAGATAATGTAGAATTAGCTAAATTATTACAGAGAGACTTGGGTAGCTTACAGGCTTGGACAGATTTGTGGCAAAAGAAATTTAATGTAAGTAAATGTGAAGTATTACAGAAGGAAGTAAAAATGGTTTAAAGAACTTCAATACACAATGGGATATATATATATATATATATATATATATATATATATATATGGATATATATAATATATATATATATATAATATATATATATATATATGGATATATATATATATGGAGTATATATATATATGGATATATATATATATGGATATATATATATGGATATATATATATATGGATATATATATATATGGATATATATATATGGATATATATATATATGGATATATATATATGGATATATATATAGTATATATATATATATATATAATATATATATATATATATATATATATGGATATATATGGATATATATATATATATATGGATATATATATATATATATATATATATATATATATATATATGGATATATATATATGGATATATATATATATATATATATATATATATATCAAATCTTGACTTAATGTTATTTTGGACAAACTAGATGAATAGGATGGACAAACTTGTTGGGCTGAATCACTTGTTGTTGTCAAAATTTTCTAATGTTACTAGAGCTTAATTAATTAATTTTTTTGAAATTGTATAGTTTAACTAATCAAGGTCATCTTGAAAAATATTAAGAAATGTAGGCGCTTGGTATATTACTGTGCTCTGTTCTTTTTTCTTTTTTTTTTTGGAATAATGAGTAGTTTTTAAATAACTGTTTTTCAAAACCTTACATAACTTATTCCATAAATTAGTAAAAATAGTCAGCCTACGTTTTCTCACATTAAAGTATCCCACCAAACCCATAATGAATACTATCTCCAATAATGGTGACTCAGCTTAATGTGACATTTGTTTCTTTATGAATTAAATACTCCTGCTAGTGAGGATGTCCAATCAAGCATATTGTAGGGTGAATATTGAGAGTTCAAAAGGAAAATGTGAAAGAATAGTCAACATGGGCTGGTTGAGAATAAAGTAATTAATGGTTCACCAAAATATTTGTCAAAGAAGAATAGATGATTATTAATTATGTTCAGTTAATTGCAAAAGTGAAAACAATAGATTTTGTTTACTAATCGTACATTTATTTTAGAGGTATGAAGGAACTTGAACAAGATTAAATTATTTCTATTATTCCCGACATAGATGGCTATTAGGTTATTGTTGACAAAGCATTTTTAATTTTTAAGAGAGCCATATATAAAGCACTTTTTTTTTTTTTTTTGGTATTCATCTACTGTCTCTTTGCAGTGGCTCCAGAAGTCTGGCTTGTGTGTAAAAAGATAGCATTACTTTGCAAATCAATATTAAAATTTCTGGATTGCCCACCTCGTTTGTAAGTGAGTAGCATGACAAATGGTTTATCCCTCAAATTGTGACATTTGTAGTCTGGTGTTCGGTGCGACCTGAAGGCATCAGGCAGATATGTGTCCTGTGTTAATGTAAGCCACACCTCTGCTATCCGCAGCAGGCACTGTGCTCTTGGCCTGAATTGTGGTAGCACACAGTCCTGCTGTCAGCAGCAATCATAAGGCTTAGTCTTGCCTGCGTAATGCTGCACTTTTCCAAGCATTGATTATATGTAATAGAAGGTGGCCATTATTTTGGTTTTCACACTTTGTTATCCTCAAGTGACCACTGCCCACCATTGTGCTTGACTGGAATTATTATGAAATTGTGAGGCCATTATAAATTTGTTCTCTTTTTCCACTATGTTCAAATTGTCCTAAAGGAATATCTTAGATGATCTATGGTGCCAGGTATTTTTTACAACAGACGCTTTTTGAATAGGAGCTTCAATGAAAGCCAGTAGCCATTAGTCATTAAAGAAGCATGCAGTAAAAATAAGAGTGCTTCATATTTCCTAAGAGGGCCATCACACCATGTTGCTTCTGAAGGCACTTGCTCTTAAAAGGAGGACTCTCAATATTCTTTGCTTTCTTCATCATTCATTTATATGTATTCAGTGGCAAGCTTGTGTAAAGAGCAAAGCACAATGGAAGTACTGAGGTTTCTTTCGACTGGTACTTTGCTGTAATGGTTGTTTAATGAGTAATAAAGAACTCAACAGAATGAGTGAGTGAAAACTGCCTAACACCAGTAGACATACTCTCCAGTGTCAGCCCTACCCATAATTTGTGGATATTATCTGGTACTATCCATGCTGCTATGGTTAACTGATGATTCAAATTTGTCCACATTAAAAGATGTGCGTGAGTGGGCCTTGTGATTAACAGGGTCCAGTACTGGCTTCTGTCTCTCACCCAGTGTTGCCGGGATTGGCTAAACATTATGTTTCAATTGACACATATTGCTAGAGGTAGCACATTGACCATAGGTTCTCTCCCTGATTTCCTTCATCTTGTTTACCATGCCAAAAGGTAATTTGCAAATGCAGTTAACATGGCTTTCAACAACATTTTTGCTGCATTTAAACTCTTCAGTATTCTGTTTGTAGATTTTAGTTCAGCATTTTGACATAATCATACCAGTGCTTCTGTATACCGAACTTCTCAATATGAATTTGGGCTCTGCCCATGTCTCTACATATTTAACCTTATGTGAAACAAACATCAGACAGTGCAGTTGGGTAAATATCTATCGGAGACCTTAATGCTGAACAGAGAGGCATATCAAAGTGAGTTCTGTTTTCTCTTCACTTATGTCAATAAGTGCCGAAGTTTGATGGTAACACTGTGTGATGTCACAAATTGCAATTCCATTGTATTATACTAGTGTGATATCTAGAACTGTAACACAGACTCAAAGCAGCTGTGGCCCCTGGCAATAAAGTTAAATTCAATTCAATAATTTCCATGTGGTAACGAGAACATAATTTTTACTAAATGCATACAGTATGTGCAGATATACACATTTTTAGAAAGATTGCAACTCAGAAAAACTATTGGGTAGTGGTGTTGTACCTTGTGTTAAACATTTATCTTGCAATACTTTTAAGTGGATTAAAAATTAGCAGTAAAGTCAGAGTGCATTCATAGACAGCTTACTTTGGGTGTACTAAAAAAAAAATTAGGACATGTGGCCTAGAACTACTCTATATCTTCCAATATACTTTGGGAACATGCTCTTATGCAGCATAGCAGTAATTATTTATTACATTATTAAATTCCTCTTTTTATCCAGATTATTAATCTTTTCTATTCCAAGCTTACAATAACCCAGAGTCTATAACAGTTAGCTTGACAGCAACTAACTCTGTAGTGCCTGTACAGTGCTGCACAAGACACGTTGTTCACAGTGGACAATATACCTTAACTTGTCTTCTCTGCTTGCATAATCTTTGGAATATGGATAAATAAATGAGGTATGGTGAGAAAGCCCACTTAAACATAGGGAGAACATACAAAATCACACAGACGGTTACAAGTCTAAGGAGTTGAGGTTTCAGAATCCCTGCTGCTGTTGCATTTGTTATTGACCCATAATTCAAAATGCAAATTGTACACTGTGCTCTTAGGCTGAATTGGGGTAGCAAGCAGTCCTGCTGTCAGCAGCAATAATAAGACTTAGTCCTGCCTGTGTAATGAAGCACTATTCCCAGCACTGATAGTCAATAAAGCTCCAACCCATTCCCTAATAGACAAAAGTTATACCAAAAACAACAGCATACAAAATAAAACCTCTTTAATGGGTAGTACAGAGAAAATCAGAAAAGTTACGTATATATTGGTAATAACATCTCATTAAGAATTGCAATACATTAGGTATTGAGGACCTGGGCATGAACCAGAAGCACATATAGAAATATATGAAGACAGTTGGCCATGTCACTGAGTGAAATTCAAATGAAAAAGGTCATGAAAGAGCATTGGATTTTAAAGTTACAGTAGTTTTTACCCAAAAATCAATATTACTGAAAGAGATGCCTTTGAACTTTACAGTGGAAGGTAGTTGTACTCCAGTTGTTTTGCTTCCGCTGCTTTCAACGGTGTCCGATGCTACTCCTTTCAACGAGCGTATTACGAGAGTCAGGTTAAGGCACTCTCTGGGTGCCTTGTCTGTTGTCTCAGTATATGCTCCAACTGTGGTGAGTGATTTCTCGGTGAGGGAGACATTTTATTCACATCTTTGATCAGCGGTTGATGGGTGCCCACGAGGTGACACTCCTCTGATCATGGATGATTTCAATGCGACCACTGGCGCTGACAGGCTGGCTATGAGGATTGTGTCGGTCCCCATGGATCTGGCTACCGTGTTGAAAGTGGCTCCATGTTCTTTGACATTACAAAAGGTCAGGGGCTGCGGATTCCTGGATCCTGATTCCTGCACTCTGAGCCGCATTGTTGGACTTGGTACTTCAATACTGGTGGTGCGGTGAAGGAAATCGATCACATCCTTGTGGGCAGATGCTGGAGGCTCGTAAAAAACTGCAGGGTCTACAGAAGTGCCCATTTTGTGAATTCCGACCACAGACTTGTTTTTGCTACTCTGAAGATCCAGCTTAGGTCCAGTAGGCTACCACTGACTAGGAGAATGAATCTAGACCTGGCCATACTCCAAAATCAGGCTGTTTCTAATGAGTTTCCACCCCGTTTATGCAACTTGAGTGCAATTGCTGATCCTAATGTGATGTGGGAGACCCTCTTAGTGACAAGACCCTGAAGGTTGCTGAGGGTTGTGTTGGTGTTACCAGTTTGCTCAGAAGGAGGTGTTTCATCTCACAGGGCACCCTGGATATCTTCGAGATGAGTCGCAGTGCAATGGTTTGATGGCAACTCCGGTCTGTACCAGAGACTAAGAAAGACGGCTTGTGAAGGCTCTGAGGGCAGATAAGGAGATGTTTGTTAAAGGAATCTGTGAACAAGTGACACACCTTGTGACCCAAGTCCTGCCTACCCAAGTCACCTAGTGACCCAAGTCCTGCTTACAGAGTCATTGAAGCATTACGCACGTCCAAATCTGTTTCTTGGAGAGTCTCAATCAGGGCAGGTGATAGAACGGTCTTTACGGATGACTCTGCAATTGTGACCTGCTGGGCTGGCTGCTTTGGGCAGCTTTTTAAAGCTGATCCTCCAGCTAGAATGTTGGACATCTCTGGGTCCACAGTTCCTGAGGCTGATCCTCCAATTAACTGAACCACCCAGTCTCACTGAGATTGCAGAGGTGGTGAACCAGCTGAAGGTAGGGAAGACTGCAAGGATCTATGGTATCTCAGGTGAACTTCTCCAGGCTGGTGGTAAGGCTGTCCTCCTTGTATTGTAAGCAGACTTTGCTTCCATTTGGGAGAATGGCATCATGCCAACTGACTGGAAAACAGGACTTGTCATCCCTATCTGGAAAGAGAAGGATGATCGCTTGGATTGTTGCAACTACTAATAAGATCCATGATCACTTGCTTATCTACCAGCGACAGGAGTAATCTGGTTTTACACCGAAGAAGTCTACCATTGACCACATCCTGGCACTGAGGATTCTCATGGAGCACAAACGTGAATACAGGCAGAGATTCTTTTTAGCCTTTGTCGATTTTTGTAAAATGTTTGACTCGGTTGATTGAAAAGTCCTGAAGATCATCCTGAGACTTTGCAGGATTTGCATGAAGTTGCTGTATATCATGGTCGACCTGTATACTGATACTGTGAGTGCTCTGCAGAGTGGAGGCAGAACCTCTGCATTTTTCCCAATTGATTCTGGGATTCGTCAGGGCGTTGTTCTTGCTGCTACTTTGTTCAGTTCTTGCATTGACATGCTGTTGGGCAGAGTTGTGGGGTCCAACAGCTGTGGGGCATCTGTTGGTGAAGAAAGATTCAATGATCTTGACTTTGCCAATGATGCTGTGAATTTCACGAAGTCAATGGAGGCTGTCATTAGGTCTCTCAAGAGTCTGAGTGTCTGGGCTTCAGATTCAGACCTTTCAATGACCTCTTGGGCACAGCCATCAGCAGTGTGTATTTCTGTAGAGAGAGTGTCAACCTTGTTGAGAAGTTTACCTTGGCAGCAACATTCATGTCTATTGTGACTTTACCTATGAAGTCAGTCAGGATTGCTGGAAAGGGTGTTTTGCTATATGGTTGCGAGACATGGCTGCTATCCAGTGACCTGAGACGAAGACTGGACTCCTTTTGTACTGTGTCTGTTTGGAGAATCCTTGACTTTGTGTCGAACGAGTCATTGCTCAAGGAGTCCCGAATGATGCACATTACCTTCATTGTGAGTGAGCGTCAGTTACGACACTACAACCATGTGGTGCGATTCCCAGAGGGTGATATGGCTTGGAGGATCCTCATTGTTGAGGACCCGAGCAGCTGGACCAGGCCAAGGGAACGCCTTCATAACATCTGTCTGTGGCAGATTCTGTAGATGGTAATTTCCGGATGGTGACTGGACTGAGGATTGCATGTCTGCCTGGGGGTTTGCCAACCAGGATCCTGAGGTGTTTCATCATGTGGTATGTGCGGCAACACATTGTATCAAAGTGCATACTCCCCATATGCTGTGAAATCGATATTAATTTACATGCATCCAAATACAGTTTAATCAAAGGAGATATACTGTATATTAATGCATGTGTGCAGTATACATTAGACTCATTTTCATTTGTGTAAAAAATAAATAAATAAATAAATAAAAAGCTAAACTGAAAAACAGGATTGGCCAATGAGCACAGTGGGTGGACATAAGCCTTACCTAGGTTTTATCCTAACATTGTTTGGCCCACTTACTAGAGTATCTCAACACCACACTTCTAATTGATTTCTACATAATACACATATCTCATAATTTAACTTTTTGTACTCATTTCCTGGCCTCAAAAAAATCATTTAGCTTTCATTTTGGAGGTTTCTGAGGTCACAGAATTCAGTGCTTTCATTTGTTTTTTGTACTTATGAATGTTTCTTTTTCAATTCTTTCTACGTAGATGCCATATTGTTTGTGTATAAATGGGGTCATTGTTGTTGTACAGTTGCTAGTGTATTGCTAGGCTTAACGATCAGTGGCACCTGTCGCCTGTTGGGATAAAGGTCGACATGGCACATTTCTGAATTGTTCATATATTCAGATTACCTGTTAGAGCTTGGTGTAGAGACTTCCTGCCTCCCAACCATCTCACTATGTCCTTCTTGATCCTGATTTCTGTTTCAAGTTTGGGCCCTGCTTGAAATACTAATTTTCTTACCTCCTGGGATTGACATTAGCTTGCTTTTCTGACTTCATCTCCTGAACCCTAATCCAAAAACACGTATATTTCTTTCTGTGTGAGCATTGCAAGATGTAGCTGTTATTCACTGATGGGGCATGCTTTATATATTCTTTGTAGTTACCATGCTGGAGAAACCAGCCTTTTGCAACTTTGTTTTGAACAGCAGGCGGCCATACCAAAATGCTGGATCTTGATTTAGGAGAGAACAAGTGATACCTGAAGTTAACTGGGGCAGTATGTGGTATGAGAATGCAAATCAAAGTTGCCTAATGGTGTTTGAGAAATGCCAGAGACTTCCATTAGAGATCTGAAGGAGAGGGTGCAAAGCTGAGATGCCAGTAGCCGCAGGAGGCACTGAAGGAAATGATGCCTTAGTAGGGTGCCTGTGATTCATACCTTTTCACTACACACTACAGGGCTGTCATTTTCACCTAGCACTTTTTTAGTTATCTAGAACTATTTTAAGGTATAAATCAGAAGGATCAAAAGAAAGTTAAAATTATTTTTATGTTTAAATCAGAAGAAACAAAAGAAAGCTAAAATTATTTTAATGTTTAAATCAGAAGAATCAAAAGAAAGTTAAAATTAATTTAACAGTTTAGCTTAAAAATAACAGACTGTTGCATTCCTTTTGTGTAGGATTTTCATTTATTAAGGTGATGCTTTTATTTAGATCAACTTAAAAATCAGAAAGGTATTGTACATGTGTTTCTTTATTTCAGTGGTCAGGTGAAGAAAAACAATATTGACTTCTGCAAAATTTCAGGGCCCTATTTTTCTTCTGGAGAAACTTGACTGGCACCTTACCCAGGGGTTGTTCCTGCCTTGTGCCTGAAGCTTGCTGGTACAGGCTCCAGGTTCCCTGTGATACTGCTGTAGATAAGTGGTTTTGAACATGGGAGAAAGGTTTCTTCAAAAATCTTTGTTTCTCTAATGTCAAATTCATATTTTGAAACTGTCTACCAAAATAGTGTGGTTTAATAATAAATGAGTCATTTAAGAGTTTTTGATTCCATCATTTAAGTAGTAAAAAAACTGCCACTCAGTAACAGCAAGATGTTTAATAATGCCCATTGTTAGACTTTGAGTGCCCATGATAGCTGAAAATCACTCTTCAAATAAATTAAACAAATGCACAAGTTACAGTAATGTAACATTTTGTTTTCCAACTGCCAAACCTTAACTGTTGCGAAAGAGTGACCACGGCGGCATCATTTTGCGGCATACACAAATCATGTCACAATTTCTCAGGGCTTTTTGATGCATGGATGTCTTCTGTCATTTATAGTCATGCTTGTACTCCTGAGCCAAGCCTATCGAAACTGAACTTGGCTGCCTTGCTGCAGGTCAGCTTTCATGGACAATTAGTGTTGTAACAGCACTGTGCTTACAACTTGTCGTAAATGCTTATCGTGATTGCATCATCTTGCAGGAGATCAGCACTGATCAGTCTGTCTCCTGTTTGGTGAAGTATTATACTTTAGCCTTTTCTTTGTTATGAGTCAGAAGCTTTGCTCCTCAAGTCCTTAGATGGATGCCCTGGGCCTTTGTTTTGTGTAGGGCTGTTTTTTCTCTTGTCCAAACTACCCCCCCCACCACCCCCCCCTCCATTTTCCTTCTCCCAGGAACTGTCTGAGGCTGCCATCAGTGCACCGTTTGACAAGAATGAAAACGGCTATCTTCCTGCTGTTCGGCAGTGTGTCAGTATCGACAAGTTGCTTGTTTTTGACAGTGCTTGAGGTGGCTGGTCCTAGCAGAATGCACTCATCAAGCAATGCATCTTCAGTGTCAAGGTCTTCTTTCCACTGTGCAAAGTGAAGGATGATGGGCCTTCTCTGCGGCCATAGTGGCTTCTTGCTGAAAGTACAGCATTATTAAATGCAATTTTATGTGTATCATTTAAACTTCTTTTAAGAAATTAATATAGAGATGTCTTATTATTTTTGTGATGGGGGTAGAAGAACTAAGTTTCTTTTTTGTCTTTGTCGTTTTTTTCTATATATTTTGTTTTCCTGTCAGATTCCAAAGATGTGCAAGATTGAATGATTGGTGATAAGTGAGTGCTGGAGGATGCATGATCAAGCCCTGCAATGGAATAGAATCCTGTACAAGACAACTCCATGTCTGATGCTTTTGTGATAAGCTCTGACTCTCAGCCACCTTGTAATTATAAAAGTGGGTTCAGAGAATGGATGGATAGGTGGATGAATAACTCAATGTATTTATTATTTTTTTCTTACTTTGTGTTATCCTACAATGTATATACTACTGCAATTATTACTGCACAAAAAAACACTCTTTTTTTAAAAATAATGTGAATCAGGTTTAATATACTGACCCTTTGTAGAGGGTGAGTCAAATGAAAACCTTAAAATTGTGACAGAAATTCTAAACAGCGTACCATTGTTATGCAAGTTCTCAGCTTTGTTAGCAGTAACATTAGGAGAGTCCAGCAGGTGGAAGCATGTTGCAGGCGTGCTACATGATGTCACAGTAGTAGTATAAAGATGGTAGCCCCATTGGAACCATGCAACAAAGAGAAGCAGTGTTCTGTCATCCACTTTTTGAGCAGTGAAGGGGTTTAACCTATTGGCGAATGAAGGTTAAGTACGGTGATGCATGTCTGTCACTCCATTAAGTGTACGAGAAGAGTAGGAAGTACCAAAACAGTGTGATTTTTCTGGCAGGCTCTCCATGACTGGGTCAGACACACAAAATAGTGACACCATAGTCGACTGCAGAAGTTGAATGCAGCATGATGGAAAATCGTCGACTGATGGTGAATGAAATAGCTGCACTTCTGAACATCAGTTGTTTTTCAGCACAACACCTCATCTGTGGTGGTGCTCCATTTCCATAAAGTATCTGCAAGATGGGTGCCACAGCAGCAGACTCCAGAGTGGAAGCAATGATGAGTTCATGCCTGTCAAGAACGTCTGCAGAACTTTCAAGCTTCCTAGCAAGATTTTTTTTCCTGGAGACAGAATATTGTTTCATTATCATCAGCAAGAAACCAAAAGAGTGAGCAAGGAATGGCACCATCCCATCTCACTAAAACTGAAGAATTTATACACTCAGCCATCTGCAGGGAAAGTGATGCCGACTCTCTTTTGGGATAAATGAGATGTCATTTTGGAGCAATGCGTACCCTGTCGGGAACACTGTCAAGAGTGCCATGTATTTGGAGCCGTTCAGAAACCATTTTTGTCCCATATTCAAGTCCAAATAATGTGGACTTCAGAGTCGAGGTGACTCATTGCTACATAACAATGCTCGACCCAATACTGCCCTTGCAGTGGTTGCAGTCATTGAGGACCTGTACTTCGAGTGTCTTCCACATCCACCATACTCGTCAGACCATTTCCTTAATGATTAACACACACTAAAGGAGTCATTGGGTGGAAAGACTTTCAAGTCAAATGAAGAGGTGTAGCTGGTGGTGAATTAGTGGCTGCATATATGACTAACAGACTTTTTTTTTTTCTAGAGGATTTGTATTGAATGTCATGGAGATTACTTCAAAAAATGATACAATTATGTGACACATCTGCTGCTGTAAATTACCGAAAAAAAGAAATAAGGTTTTCATTTGACTTGTCCTTGTAAGTAATTTGAAAGCCAAGTAATGTATGAATTTACCCCACCATGGCCAGACTTTTCTTTTTTCAGGTTGTTTCTAGTAATGTAAATGATTTCATTTTCTTATTGAATATGATCTCATTGAGTACCAGAAACTAGTATGTATAGTGTTGTAGTTAAAGTGCTGGTTGGCAAATGGGCTTTCAAGAAGAATTTATTAATGAATAAATTATGTGTGCTAAGTGAAAATGAAAACATTAACATATACTATAGTATTCATAATGGATATGTACTACACAAAACATTCCACTAGGGGGAAATAATCTCACAATATTTCTTGGAAGGCTATTGGTCCCCATCTTACACCCAGGGATGAATCTTTTCTGTACTTCAAGGGAGTCGAGCCATGGTTCTTATGCTGCGATATAAAGGTGTAGTTTAGGCTTATGCATCCCAACTTTCTGACTCAAATAGTATTTAAGAAATAAAAACAAGGTAGTATTTCTCAAAATCGTCTAAGTCCTTCCTGCATTTTGAAGGCTCAAATCATGTTGATCAGCAAAGCTTACCTCCTGGTCCAGCCTATATATACATTATCTCTTTCTCGAAAAAACAGAACCAGACTTCCAAAATGCCGGCTGATGTATCAATGTACAATGGGAAATGGAAAAATTTTCTGAATTTATTTTATCATGGTTGTGGTGAGCCTTGGATTTTAGGTGGAATCTAGGAACATTCATTAGCCATCCACACTTGAATTTTGTGCTTTGTTAGTCCTTGTGTTCATTGCCTACTAAACAAAAACAGGCATACCCTGTAACTTCATGTCATGCTAGCATACTGCTGAAATGTGTGACTTGTGCTGTAATCCAGGGTTTGGGCTCTTACATTCGAATTATCATCATAGTTGGGTTCTAACAGTTGCTTTAAATTGGGCAGAGTGTTGTTGTTGTAAGGTATTGTGCAGTAAGTCAGCCCTCACATGTGAAAGCCATATGACACCTGAGGCAAACTGAGAGTTAATAATGGTTCTGACGTTAGAGGAAAAGGGAATTGAAAGCTATTTAGTATAGGCAAGGCTTATACCAGGATGGGATGGGTCCAAATATTCCTGAAATTGTTTAATAATAAAAAAAGCTTTTATTATAAAACTTACAGCTATTCCCTTTTAGTCACCGTGAGCATACTCTCCTTAAAATACAATACACCTTTCCCATTCATGTTAACATTCCCTGTACTCTTCTTTTGTTACCTTTGGTTTTTTGCCTGGATTTCTTTCATGTCAAATTCTCTTCCCTTCAGTCTCAATTTTAATTTAGGGAACCAAAAAATGCCATAGGGAGCAGATCTGGACAAAATACTGGAGGGTACGAAGCAACGGCGTCATTGTTTTTGGTCAAAAACTCTTTGACAACCTTCCCTGCTGTAGTCTCCTTTTCCTTTTCTTAGTGGACAGGGATATTATCCAGTGTAGTCTCCTGCTGCTCTGACTCCATCCTGTTCAAAAATGTTGGACCATTCTTTTTTCACCTTTCTCAATAACGTTGTCATTTTGCCTATATAACACTCACTGGCTGTGTCTTCCTTCTTACACTAGGAAGACAACTGTTTCTGAGATGCTGAAGCCACATTTAGATGCAATTATTAATTTCCTTTGGAAATTCTTTTAAGATAATTCTGTCTTTGTGTCTGTAGATCTTTGTCCCCCTTACCTACTAGTGTATGTATTGTTTATTTGCTCTGCCTTCATTAGAGCAAATTTTGAATGTACTGTGCACAACTCAAGGCACCTACCTTATTAAAAAAAATACCAAAGTTCGACACTTTTTTTAACTGTCCTGCTATTGCAGGAAAAATTAGTCATTTAACATGTAAAATGTGTTACTGAACTCTCACTAATAAATCATGTAATTCTCCTGATAGTAATATTAGCAAGACCGCTTGCAGATGTGTTTCATTTTTTCAATTACCTGCTAACAAATGATGAATCTCCAAATATATGAGCTGGATTTTTTCTTCCTTGGCACTTTTATAGGATGAGTTTGAGATCTGCATTTAACAGTAAGGGTTTTGGCATTTCTTTCCACCGTTGACTGGTTTGTCCTATTAAATATCCTCTGCATTAATATAGGACTAGGTGATATTTTTCTTTTTGGTTTTAAAATAAGGAATTATTTGGACAAAAGTCAATGCGCAGAAAAAGAATATGTGGCTTCTGGTAAAATAATCTGAATAGCCTTATTTGCAGCAGTAATTGTATAGTTAAAGGTGTCTCTCTGTACAGTTCTGTGCAAAAGTTTGGAAAAAATGGCCCAAATTAAATATTTTGTAATTTTATATATATATATTTTTTTTATTTATATTATTTGGACAGGACTGTCAAAATTTTTGCATTTAACTCCATCCATCCATCCATTCTGTTCCGCTTATCCGAGGTCGGGTCGCGGGGGCAGCAGCTTGAGCAGAGATGCCCAGACTTCCCTCTCCCCGGCCACTTCTTCTAGCTCTTCTGGGGGAATCCCAAGGCGTTCCCAGGCCAGCCAAGAGACATAGTCCCTCCAGCGTGTCCTGGGTCATCCCCTGGGCCTCCTCCCGGTTGGATGTGCCCGGAACACCTCACCAGGGAGGCGTCCAGGAGGCATCCTGATCAGATGCCCGAGCCTCCTCATCTGACTCCTCTCGATGCGGAGGAGCAGCGGCTCTACTCTGAGCCCCTCCCGGATGACTGAGCTTCTCACCCTATCTTTAAGGGAGAGCCCAGACACCCTGCGGAGGAAACTCATTTCAGCCGCTTGTATTCGCGATCTCGTTCTTTCGGTCACTACCCATAGCTCTTGACCATAGGTGAGGCTAGGAACATAGATCGACTGGTAAATTGAGAGCTCCTTTTTCACCACGACAGACCGATGCAGAGCCCGCATCACTGCAGATGCCGCACTGATCCGCCTCTCGATCTCACGCTCCATTCTTCCCTCACTCGTGAACAAGATCCCGAGATACTTGAACTCCTCCACTTGCGGCAGGATCTCGCTACCAACCCTGAGAGGGCACTCCACCCTTTTCTGGCTGAGGACCAATGTCTCGGATTTGGAGGTGCTGATTCCCATCCCAGCCGCTTCACACTCGGCTGCGAACCGATCCAGAGAGAACTGAAGATCACGGCCTGATGAAGCAAACAGGACAACATCATCTGCAAAAAGCAGTGACCCAATCCTGAGTCCACCAAACCGGACCCCCTCAACGCCCTGGCTGCACCTAGAAATTCTGTCCATAAAAGTTATGAACAGAATTGGTGACAAAGGGCAGCCCTGGCGGAGTCCAACTCTCACTGGAAACGGGTTCGACTTACTGGCGGCAATGTGGACCAAGCTCTGGCACCGATCGGACAGGGACCGAACAGCCCTTATCAGGGGGTCCGGTACCCCATACCCTCGGAGTACCCCCCACGGGATTCCCCGAGGGACACGGTCGAATGCCTTTTCCAAGTCCACAAAACACATGTAGACTGGTTGGGCAAACTCCCATGCACCCTCCAGGACCCTGCTAAGGGTGTAGAGCTGGTCCACTGTTCTGCGACCAGGACGAAAACCACACTGTTCATCCTGAATCCGAGGCTCGACTATCCGACGGACCCTTCTCTCTAGAACCCCTGAATAGACTTTTCCAGGGAGGCTGAGGAGTGTGATCCCTCTGTAGTTGGAACACACCTTCCGGTCCCCCTTCTTAAAGAGGGGGACCACCACCCTGGTCTGCCAATCCAGAGGCACTGTCCCTGATGTTCATGCAATGTTGCAGAGACGTGTCAACCAAGACAGCCCTACAACATCCAGAGCCTTGAGGAACTCCGGGCGTATCTCATCCACCCCCGGGGCCCTGCCACCAAGGAGTTTTTTGACCACCTCGGTGACCTCAGTCCCAGAGATGGGGGAGCCCACCTCCAAGTCCCCAGGCTCTGCTTCCTCATTGGAAGGCATGTTAGTGGGATTGAGGAGGTCTTCAAAGTACTCCTCCCACCGACCCACAGCATCCCGAGTCGAGGTCAGCAGTGCACCATCCCCACCATATACAATGTTGACACTGCACTGCTTCCCCCTTCTGAGACGCCGGACGGTGGACCAGAATCTCCTCGAAGCCGTCCGAAAGTCGTTCTCCATGGCCTCCCCATAATCCTCCCACACCCAAGTTTTTGCCTCAGCAACCACCAAAGCTGCATTCCGCTTGGCTTGCCGGTACCTATGAGCTGCCTCCAGAGTCCCACAGGACAAAAGGGTCCTGTAGGACTCCTTCTTCAGCTTGATGGCATCCCTCACCGCTGGTGTCCACCAATGGGTTCGGGGATTGCCGCCACGACAGGCACCGACCACCTTACGGCCACAGCTCCGGTCAGCCGCCTCAACAATAGAGGCACGGAACATGGCCCATTCGGACTCAATGTCCCCCATCTCCCTCGGGAAGTGGTCGAAGTTCTGCCGGAGATGGGAGTTGAAGCTACTTCTGACAGGGGGCTCTACCAGACGTTCCCAGCAGACCCTCACAACACGTTTGGGCCTACCAGGCCTGACCGGCATCCTCCCCCACCATCGAAGCCAACTCACCACCAGGTGGTGATCAGTTGACAACTCCGCCCCTCTCTTCACCCGAGTGTCCAAGACATGTGGCCGCAAGTCCGACGACACGACCACAAAGTCGATCATCGATCTGAGGCCTAGGGTGTCCTGGTGCCAAGTGCACATATGAACACCCCTATGCTTCAACATGGTGTTTGTTATGGACAATCCGTGACGAGCAGAGAAGTCCAATAACAAAACACCACTCGGGTCAGATCGGGGGGGCCATTTCTCCCAATCATGCCCTTCCAGGTCTCACTGTCATTGCCCATGTAAGCATTGATGTCTCCCAGCAGTACGAGGGAGTCCCAAGAAGGTATGCCCTCCAGCACCCCCTCCAGGGACTCCAAAAAGGGTGGGTACTCCGAACTGTTGTTCAGTGCATACGCACAAACAACAGTTAGGACCCGTCCCCCCACCCGAAGGCGGAGGGAGGCTACCCTCTCGTCCACCGGGGTAAACCCCAATGAACAGGCTCCAAGTCGGGAGGCAATAAGTGTACTTGGCAACTCCAGAGTGGTAGAGAGTCCAGCCCCTCTCAAAGAGATTGGTTCCAGAGTCCAAGATGTGCGTCGAGGTGAGTCCGACTATATCTAGCCGGAACCTCTCGACCTCGCGCACTAGCTCAGGCTCCTTTCCCTTCAGAGAGGTGACATTCCACGTCCCAAGAGCCAGCTTCTGTATCTGAGAATTGGACTGCCAAGGTCCCCGGCTTCAGCCACCACCCAACTCACACTGCACCTGACCTCCTTGGCCCCTCCCATAGGTGGTGAACCCATGGGAAGGGGGACCCACGTTGCCTTTTTGGGCTGTGCCCGGCCGAGCCCCATGGGTGCAGGCCCGGCCTCCAGGCCTGGCTCCAGAGTGGGGCCCCGGTGACCTGCATCCGGGCAAGGGAAAACGCCATTCAAAGTTTTCATTCATCATAGAAGGTTTGTTTAACCACTCTTTGTCTCATCCCTCACCTAGGACCAGTTTGCCTTGGGTGGCCCTACCAGGGGCATAAAGCCCTGGAGAACAGAGCTCCTAGGATCATTGGGACACGCAAACCCCTCCACCACGATAAGGTGGTGGTTAAAGGAGGGGGTGGCGGTTAAAGGAGGGGCATTAAACATTAACATAAACATTAAAATAGGAAACTTGTGGTTACCAGACTTAGGCCCAATTCGAATGGGATTAGTTTTATACCAAATGGTGGGGTTAAGTAATTATTATTGGAGGACCTCTATAATTTTTAAGGACAAAATTAGTTTTGTACCAGGAGGTGGGGTAAAGTCGGTGCTTGAAGTGGGCTGGTACGCACCTGTACTTCATCCAGGCATTTCCTATTTCTTGCCTTATGAGTACTATAACAACAGTAATTTTTTATACTGTATAACGCATTTTCATACCATAATGTAGCTCAAAGTGCTTTACAAGACCAGGACAAAGTTACAAGAAAGCAAAAACAATTCAGGAAAGGCAATACATTTAATAAAAAAAAAAAACAAAAAAAATCTAGGTACAAAAAAAAAAAAATCCAGTGGATGGATCCAAGGCCAAAAGACAACCAAGCCCCGACTGGGCATTCTACCTAACATAAACGTTTCTAGCTCAGTCCTTTTAGTTTTCATGCTTCACATGATGGAGTTGGTCTCGTCTCGTATCTGAGATACCTGCCTTCTAATATTTGCATACCAGCTCATACCATCAGTTCTTCAGGTGCTGGGTTAAGTAATTATTATCTGAGGACCTCTGTAGTTTTTGTCTCAGGAGTAGTTTAACCTGGAGTTATTTTTACAGACTTTATCAAAGGTGAAAGGTTCCATAATCTTTACTGAGATGTGAACGTGCAGTCTGTAAAATGTTACTGATGTGAGCGATTCAAACTGGACTAAAATTACAAATCCTCTGGTAATAGTTATTTTAACCCACATCCTGATGTAAAAGTAATCCTGTCTGTATAGGGCTTTAGCCATCCATCCATGTTCATGCCATCCTACTGCACACCATGTGGCCCACACAACATAGTACTAAACTTGGTCACACTAGAGAGACTTAGTGACATTGGCGGAATGGTATATCCTTAAGTCCATAAAGAAGCACCCAATAACATGCAAAAGCCACACAAAAGGTTAACTGAGCTGTAAACTCCAAAGGCACAAGATTAGTGAAACACCAGGCCTGCTCAATATGATGATATGCCACCTCCACTTTTATTATTTTTCATAAATGTCTGTGGATAGAAGATTCCCCGAGTCCAGAGTTCAAATCTCAACTCAGAATATTTCACCCAATCTGTGGCTTCTTTGTGTCTTTAACAAGTGGGTATTAAAGCAGTGAGTTTTAAGGCCGGATGCCCTTTGTGGCACTAACCTCCTTTAGTTGCCTTTTATGATACAAAAGAGGGATTGTGACCTTTTCCTAAGGCTGACTTTCATTTTTGTCTCTCACCATTTTGTTTTAATGAGTGCTCGTGAATACTAAAGATTTAGTTCTGAAAATGTATAAATATAAAACATAAAAAATAAAATACTGAAATATAAACCATATACAACTATCCAACTATCTGATGATTTTTTCTCTTCTTGCACTTTTAAAGGCTTGTTTTTTCAATATTCTTCAAAGGATTGTCCTTTTGATAAACTTGTTTCTATTCTTATTTGTCATTCTGTTGGTATTTTAGGGAGAGACAAATAAATGTTTTTTTTTGCAATTGTAGTTATTTCTTGGACATTCCCAATAAGACAACAAATGAAATCCCAAATTGCTTCAAGCTTATCTCCAAGTCTGTACCCAGTGAGATGTGTTGAGAAGAACCCTAAAGTTTGCTTAGTGAACAACTTATTAACCAGATATCTGGAATGATCAAGTCCGTCTTCCGTGAATCAATTAAGATGGGGCTGTTTGTATCCATGATTTCATTTATTAGAAATTCAAGGCTATCTGCAGGAAATAAAAAATATTGATATAGGGCTTAATCATGATCCTGTTGAAGGATAAATTTGGCATTTTTCAAGTCAAACTTTTTAGTTTACAGTCAGAGTATATATTAATTTGCCACATGAAATTGTGTTCTAACATGAAGCATTTTGTATGAAGTTTAAAAAATACCTACCTAGATTGGTCTTGCACTTTAAAAGTGAAGTGAAGAGTTCTGAGTTCCAAGTTGTAAACTTACTGAATACACCCATTTTAATGATGAGTGTTATCAAGTACTGATCTGCATATTGAGATTGCACACATATAACAAAACTGCATTAGGAAGGAAAAAAGCAAAACATGTTTTCAAGATTCAATCATTTTAATGTGCTTCACCTTACTACTTGTATTTCTCCACAACAGTCTTTCAGCCCTCAGGGCCGCAGTTTCCTTCAGCATATGCTTTTCACTTCAAACAAATGTCTCGATCGACTGTTATTGACTTTATTGAATGCCAGTACCCAAATGTGAATTGCTGTCTCTGTTTTGTGGACAATTTGGCAATACTCACTGGAAACAATCACACAATCACTCGTCATCTTTATGTTTCCATACATAAAGAGCTGTGTACCAAGAAAAAAGAGGGTGTGGTGATGCGAGTTAGTAATCAGTGGCGGTATGTGATTTTTTTAAAATTTAAAAATGATGCGGCTCAGACTTTGGGGGTTTGCTACATGCCCGTGAGATGCCATGCAGTGGCGGGGTGTGTAATGGTGAAATTAGCGGATTGCACTTTCACGTGCAAGCAGCACAGCCATTCCTATTGATGCTTCATGGGTCATTCGTGAAAGTACGTAAACCCACAAAGTATAAAAAAAGGTTGAATAAGACAGAGAGAGGATTGAGAAATCAAGAAACAGAGAAAGAGAGAAAAATCAAGGAACACAATTTGGAAATAAAATAAAGAGAGGAAATTGGGAGTTTGGGCCAGAGTGGTGGACAGGAGGTACGGCGGTTGGAAGGTCCCTAGGTGAGTAGGTTCAGCAGCACTCCATGGGTGGGTTGCTCTTGTTGAGCAATTCAGATATGCAGGAATGACTGAGGGCTCCAAAGCTCATCTCCACGGACGCTGAAAGATGGTGCTGGGGTGATGGAGCTGGACTTTGGGCATCCTAGTGGGTACCAACCAATGTGGCTTGGCTACAAGTCTCTTAATGGTTGACTGTGCTCGCCAGTGTCTTAGCTGTGCTGAGAAGACCCGATGGGCTGAACCAGAGAGACCAGTGAAAGAGATGCACTAAGACTTGCAGGCAGATAAGAAAGAAGAAAAGGAACCAATTTTTTAACTCTGTGTTTAATTCTTGATATTTTAATTTATTTTAATCTATTTATTTGATTTCATCTTTCATGGAAGAAGACTGACTTTTAGGGATTATTTATTGAAGAATTTATTTATTAACTACACCACACTATTTGTTGGACATTATTTGTTCATTTGCATCAACCTTGTTGTTTGTGTCTTCATTGTACTAGTCAATCCTGGTCATGACTATCAATGTCCAGGTAAATGACTAAGGCAACACAGGGAGTGGATGTCATTTGACTTTATTGATTTTCGATACCCAAATGTAAATTGTTATCTTTGTTCTGTGGACAACTATGCAATAGTCAATAAAAAGACACATGATCACTGACAGTCTTTATCCTTCCATACATAAAAGCTGTTTGCCCAGAAAGAAAGCAAATGGATATATTTTACTTCATAGGATGTGAAAGGACTAAACGTTTTTGGTAATTATAACAAATATTACTGACACATGACTAATATTTGGTGTTTAAACAGGCAATCTTCCACAGTCAACTGATATCAATCAGTCCATAAATGCACAGGGAGAATGTACAGACTCCACGCAGACCCTGGCGCTGTGCTGCAGAAATGAAAGCTCTGTGGTACCACTCTACCTATGTTTTTTGTACAAAACAAACTAAACCTAAACCTGATCAAAACTAAATAACTCTGTAATGTAATGCCTATACATGTAATGTCTGTTCCGTTTTTGTCGCCTGATTGCATGCTACGTGCATCCTTATTCTCTTCCTCACTAACTGTCAATAGACTACCAAAACATACATGTGCATGATACAGGCAGCAGCAATATCTTTGCAAAATAACACAATACATTTTTTTAAGTTGTGGGAATAAGCTTCGGTATGATTTAGTATGTGTGCCAACATTAGGGGTGCACTCAGGTGAATGTCAAAACTCAACCCACAATAGTAGGGCAAGCAGACCAGCAAACAGGAAACACATCTTTTTACCACAAGGCAAATGGTACCAACAATTTTATTACAAATTTATTACATTTTTGTCACTAGTATGCCTCAGAAACCCGGAAGGCTCATTTTCTTAAATCTAAACCTATGTTGCTTCAAAGCGGACATATTCAGTAAGCTTTAAGGGTTTTGTATTCATGTTTGGACCCCTGCACCTTTCACTTCCTTTTAAAAGTGCAAGAACAGGTTAGATATAATTCACTTTAGAACTCAGTTTCTTGTGGTAAATTAATATATACCACGATTGTGAAGAAATAACTGACTTGAAAATACCAAACTTTTTCTTTAAATTTCAAGTAAATTTACTTTGCAGTTCTTTAGCACAGATTGCTTGTATAAAATCATCCTTGTGAAAATATTTGAATGCATACATTAATAAGGGGAATATAATGCAAATATTGCAGAGTATACATTTTATAGCTAGATACAATTATTGTTTGTTTGGTTTAAAACAAATGAGTAAATTGTGTTTATAAGAAAAAGAAAAAAGAGGAGAATGTCCAGCTGTCCTCTCTTTTAGTTAGCTTAGAAATTCTCCAGCTTCATACTAAATAGGTGGATAATTCATTTCAGTTGTGGCGACTGTAAGCCATGATAAATGATTTCTCTGTACAAAATTCCCCATCCAAGAGACAGTATTAGTTTTTACTTTAATTACCAGCTCTAGTAATGTTTCCTATCCATAACTGTCTACAAAATAGACTGTTGCCGTGCAGAGGGTATGGCCTGTTTACTCATCCGTTGGAAAGAGTGCCTAAGTTCTACCTAATCTTCCTCATATTCTTCAAGCCTTTTCACAGGAGAGCATGCTTCATTTAAATATTTAAATATTTATGTTTAATTTTACAAGCAGAGAAGTTCAAAGTCATTGTAAGGATACGTAACTTTACTGTACAGCTCCTGTCAATTATGGACTTCACAGCCTTGCTTATTTATCGTAATATCCCTGTAGTGGTGATGTTTGCTCCATGATGTTATGTTGAATAGCTTGGCACATGTCTTCTGTATTCAGCAAAAAATAAAATAAAAGGTGATGTTTGGAAGGAACTCCTTTTGAAATGGCTCAGCTGACATTAGCAGCAAATGAGCAGAGTCGAACACAGACTGCTAATTGATTACAGTAATTACACAGGCTTTGGCTAGTTTGTATTGGCAAACTATATATATTCTCGGTATAAATGTGAACTTGCAAAATGCACAGAAAAGGTCACCCTCATTTGCATGATAGGCTTCATTAGAATATGCTAAGGACAGGACCTAGTGCTTTATGAGTCCAGGTGATGAATAGCTACCATATTACAGAGCTAGCTGAAAGCATGTTTTAGTAACCTTAATTTACATGCTTTTTTTTTTTTTTTTTTTTTTTTAATACTTGGAAATATCTGTTGCCTCTTAGGGGACTGGCAGCGGGCTGTGCAATTTAATTTTAGTCTGTTTTGCATTTTTTTAAGCAATATATTTGTCATTAACTGGTAGAAAAATCACGATGGCACACTCTCTCGGCACTAAAATATACAGACATAAATGAGCAGTGTATATAATTGCCACAAAATTAAAATAGAAATGAGTTTTATTGACAAGTTTATGAGCATTATTTGCAATAAATGTCGCACCTAATATATTTTTGTTATCCAACTCGAGCTGAATGGCAAGTACGCAGACTTCTCAGGCAAACCTATTTAAGCTTCCTCCTGTCAAGAGGTGTACAGAGCTAAAAAGGTGAAAGGTGCTTATGATTCTAGAATTTAATGTGACTGAGAATCATAAATGTTTTGGGAGTGGATGGATGCGTAAAATCAAAATTAGTATCCATTACTCGTACCACCCCCCCCCCCCCCCCCCCCTTTCCTTTCAGCTCATTTTTCTCTGTGATTCAATAATGTAATTTTTTTTTTTTTTAGATGCATGCCAGAAAGGTAGGAACAGAGCGAAAAAGTAATAAAATGACTCTGAAGTGATTTCTAGGGTTCAGACTGACTTCCAGGTGATTTAGCTGTGTATTCTCTCAATTTCACAACACCTTATTATTGTGATTATATGCATTTCTGGAATGCCATTTTGGTATTGTAAATGCATGGCTGCCTTAATATTTGGACACTGATTGGATTATCCACTTGAATCTTCAGATCAAGTCAAGTGGCTTTATTGTCATACCATTCATTCCCCAGGACCACGGTGCAACATATAAACACAGGACAAGTAAAGAAGTTTACTATACTATATAAAGATACTATATATAAATAAATAAAAAAACGATAAATGAATATATAGTAATACATTGAAATAGATAGTAATAAATAAATAATAACAACAAATAAAAATCAAAACAACAGTAGTAACAAATGAACTGAATATAAAGAAATAACTAGGACCAGATCTGTGGGAAGTGGGATTGCAAGAGTGTTCAGAGTCTGGCAGCCAACCGGTAGAAGCTATTGCAGAACCTGGAAGGACTGGTTTAGATGCTATGGTAGCTCTATGATGTCCAGATAGAAGTGGGACAAAGAAACCATGGGAGGGGTATATGCAGTTCTGTCTTGCCTTCATCTGCACCCCAAAGAAAGGCAGGTAGATCCACTGAAAAATCTGAATTGATGTGTGCGAGTGTATGGACGTTGGTGTTGTGCTAAGATGGAAGAATAGGACACGATTCAAAAGAAAAATCAGGAGAAAAGATGTAGTTGGGAGGGCAAGCAAAGATTGAAACTGGAAGTTCAATATTTCAAACGCTGAAACTGTGACATGAAACAAAAATCAAAAAGTAGAGCAAAATGTCATTACTAAAGTACAAACAAAATTACAATTTTGAACCGCAAAGAAGAAGAGTGATACCCAGAGTCTTGTGTAGAGGTATAACCTCTCTGATGACATTTTATCCTGTTGCCTCTATGATCTCACTAGCTGTAAACATCTGGTAACCTATAAACAAATGTCTTCATTCGTAAGATAAACCAAATGGAAAATATATAAATAAATATAAGTACAAAAATGTTACAAAGGATCAAAACAAAAACCAACGTAATAGATGAATTCAAAAAACCTCATTAAAGTGCGAGAAGCTAATAGATAACTGTATGAATAGGCTGATATAAATTAAATATGAAACACCAGTATAACGTGAAAGACTGGCATTCTGTCTGATTCTGCTTTGAGAAGTTTCAGCTCTTTGCAAACCTGTACTATACAAGTGGGTTTAGAAAACCAGGATAGACTTTTATTTTATCAATAATGTTAACTTGACACATTACTCTTTACGATCCAGAGGCAGCTCTGTTGTTGTTGTGAAGGTTTCACAATTTTTTATTATACAACATTGAATCACAGTGGGTATAATGTACTTTTTTTGACTCTTTATTGTTGAAGTGAAAACAGATCTCTGCAAAGTGACGTAATGAATGATAAATAGAAAACACAAAATAATTGATCACATAATTACTCACCTCTTTCAAATCAGTATTTAGCAGAGGCAGTTATGACACCCTTGAGTCTGTGGTCACAGTTTTCTTTCCCACTTTTAGCTTTGCATGTCTAGACACTAACATTTTTCAAAATTCTTCTTTGCAAAGCTGCTCAAGCTCTGTTAGGCTGTGCGGTGATTGTGAATGAACAGAATGTATCAAAAGCAGACTCAAATCTTCAACTAGATTGAGATCTAGACTGTGACTTGGCCACTCCTGGACATTCACATTGTTGTTTTAAGCCATTGCTGTGTAGCTTTGGCTTTATGCGTGTGTTGTTGTCTTACCATAAAACAAATCTTCCCCCAAGACGCAGATATATGGCATTTCCTGTATTTTGCTACATTTATTTCCCATCCTCCCTCATGAACTTTCCAGGGTGTGCTGCAGAGGAACTTCCGCACAGCCTTATGCAGTGTTCAAACATGGCGTAAAGTCTGATGGTCACAAACCTCAATACTGGTCTCATCAGACTACAAAACCTTCTTCCATCTGACTTTAGAGTACCCTGAGTGCCTCCTAGGAAAAGTTGAGTTGAGATGTCATCTGCATTTTTATTTATTTTTTTATTTTTTTTAGCAGTGGCTTCCTCTTTGCCACTTTCCCAAAACACTGTGACTGGTGAAGCACCCAGGCATCAGTTGTTACCTGTATAGTCTTTTTCCTATCTCACCCACTTTAGCTTGTAACTCATTCAGAATTCTCATAGGTCTCATGCTTCCTTCCTCACTTATCTTCTTATTGCTCAGTGAATTAGTTTTTGTGGATGGCCAGCTCTAGGGAGATTTCCAGGCCTGCCATACTCTCTATTTCTTAATTATTGATTTAACTGGATATTCAGTTACTTGGATATTTTCTTGTCTCTGTTCCCTGACTGGTGCTTTTCAATTTGTTGCTTGGTGTGTTCTTTCGTCTTCGTTGTGTAGATTAGGCCATCATACAAGTTGGTCCTTCCACATTGAACTGCGTTTATACCACCATCAAATGAAACCCCAGACATGCGAATCTTTTTGAACTAATTCTGGGATTTCTAAAACCAGTTGGCTGCACAACTGATGATTTAGGTGTGCTGTATCAAATGGGGTGAATACTTCTGTGATCAATTTGTTTTGTGTTTTATATTTGTAATTATCTGTGATGATTGATACCCAGTTCAAGTGTTGCCCGTGTCTTGCACTCAATGATTGCTTAGGTAGGCTCCACCTGCAGTGATCCCATGCCCTGGGTAAGATGTATAAGAAAGTATTTAATTTTAAGATGTATAAAATTATTTGTAATAATTTTGGACCACTTTGCAGAAATCTGTTTTCACTTTGACAGTAAAGTGTCTTTTTCAGTTGATCACTGTCAAAAAAGCCAGATTCAATCAGCCGTTATTCAATGTTGTATAAGAAAAAATTGTAAAACTATCCAAGAGTATGAATCTATTTTATAGGCACCAAAAACTGATATGGTCATTGGCATCAAGCAAAAAAAAGAAAAGTTGTTTCAGAATTTTGAATCATGTAAGAAATGAAAAATGTGTCAATATTTATTGTATACATTTAAATCATTGTTATTGCCATTATGTCTTTAACTATAGGCAGAAAAGATACACTCCAGATTAAATGTCTTAGCATTTCCAAAATAAAGAAGTCTTCCTTCAGTTTGAGCTTATCTTTTGTTTCTTAAGGGAATTGCATGATAGGAATTATTTTGTGTTGTTTTGTGGATTGTCTTTTTATGATAGATTTGTTTTTAAATGACAAGCATTTCAACACAAGGGACATCGTGACTTTTCCCCCACATTCTGTTTGTATCTTAATCCTCATTTTAGTGCATGTCTCTGTTGGTTTGAGGCCTGATTCAATTTTCATCTGTCCTCTGGAATACATGAGTTGTGGTTATGTTAAAAATGTGTATTTTTTTAACATAAATACAAACATTTTTCATTTTCTGCTAATCATAATTTATCTTGGAAGGAGCCTCTAAAGTAATACACCTAAATTAAATCTTCTTTAGCTCTGAACCTGTATACCTCTTTTTAATCGTAAACAGTACTGTACTTTATTTCATTACTGCTGAAACTGTGGAAGTGCATTGATTATAGGTAAATTATATACTATAGTGAATTTCACATTTCCTGGGAGAATTCTAATGATAAATAATCATTAGATACTGTTAATTTGCTTGCAATTTTTGGACACAGCCTGCACTCAGATACTGAATTAACTTACCCTGGTGAACAGTGTAGTCAGTCTTTATTATTAAAGTCAGCTAGTGAAAGCGACCTCGATCCTCACAAGCCTTTATCCTTCTTGCACATGAGCCAGATGGCAATGCATTTTGTGTAGGAAGATAAAAATGAATCTAAATGAGATTCATATAAAGCCTAGTGTTGTCTTCAGGGGAGATTATATTTGTATTCACTTTCAATAAAGATGTAACAAGGGAGATAGAATAGTTAGACCTGATTTAGTAAGTGGATATAAATTAGCATATATTGTAGTTTATTTGGAAACTTCAGTTTATTTTTTGTTTTAACACACATTCATATGTCATGTTTACCTATTAATTTGTGCATTTTACACTGACTTGTTAAACTATATTTCTGTAATTTCAAACAGCCCCATGAATACTTATTACAGCAGGACTGTGTGTCAGTAGTAGTAGTATTGTCAAATACAAATATATGAAATTCTTAGTTATACATGTCTCATCAATATACAACACATCATCACTCTCCAATGCCATTATAAACAAGAATTTATTAAGATAAATGGCTTCATGTTATTCAACAGAAAACACAAATGCATTTACCTGATGTTATCCTTACCCCTATTTTCTTACCACTTGTTCCTATAACCTTGTGGAAAAATACCTAAGAACAACCCCAGTACAGTTATATCATAAATAAAACAATACAGTAAATGCAAAAATGTTATCAATAAATATAGTGCAGACCAGTGCAAGGCATGATTAGCATATCAGTTAGTGCAGAAGAAAGTAGTATGTTAATCTTTGGAATTTATACATGGAAGAGATGGGTTTTCATTCCTGGAAATCAAATCCGTAGTACTCATTGTGACAAGAATGCCGTTTCACCAGTATGGAGGCAGGGCTGGTTCTGAAAACGGCCGTTCTGAAACATCTTCTTCTCACATGTGTAGCCAGACATCATCTCCACACAGAACTGAATCAATCAGCCAGCTACAGTCCATTTTGCTGTCAAACAGAAAGTCAGTGTTGTGTGGTGATGATATAAACCAAGTCTTCATTCAGCTCCACATGTAACCCATGTAGACAGATCAGAGATTATCACAAGATAATCTACAATCACTTTTGGAAGGAGGATTTTTTTTCCCCACTAATTTCTAATCTCTTCAGTTTTTCTGGCATAGTGTTTAATTGATTTGCATATATTATTTTTCATCCTGAATGCATCAAAATAAATTAACCATACCTAATATTTTACTTATCCATCCATCCATCCATCCATTTCCATTTACTCTCAAATCCTAAGTGGAAAACAATATTAAGAGAAATAATAAGATTGTTAACATATTATAACTTGTCACTGTTTAAATACTCTGTATAGAGAGGATATAAAGTAAATAATAAACTTATCTTTTTATTTAAATTTTTTGTGGAGTGAATCAATTTTCATTTGACTTTGTGAGCTGTATTAAGGAATTTCAGTTTATCATTTGAATACTACAAAGGTGTTCACTAGCAAGTAAAAAAATAGATTGTTATGTATTGGTGAAGATTTCATGAATTTTTGACCCATTGAAAGTGAATTCCGAAAATTATTTACATTAACACATTATTATTCCACAGGCAATCTGCAGAAATAATTAAAAAGGCAGGAAAGCATTAGCTCAGATTAGGTTTAAAACACTAAGATTGCTGGTTCAGTTCATGGTTGTGAACCTCAAAAAGTCACTTAACCTGCCTATGCTTCAAATGTTAAAAAAGCTGCAAATATTTGTAACATTAACTGATTTAGTAAGTTACTTTGAGGAAGAGCATCAGCCAATTGTACAATAGTAATAGTAAAGTGAAATATCATTGCAGAGAAGAGCAACCATGCATATCCCTGTACACACAGGCATGTCCTGCTCTAACAGGCTAAAGGCCCTGTCACACTGCATGGTTTTTCCAGCAATTTTCTGTCTCAGGCCTCATTTACATAATCTTTGCACATCATAGGCAGTCTTGGCCTGCTCCTGTGGCCATCAGTCAGGTGTGTATCCATACTACACATCATTTTTAGACTAGTTTCTTGAATGTTTTCTCTTAAAATATTATGTGTCTTAATCCCTATTCAGATGGAATTAGTTTTACACCAGAAGATGTGATAAAGTCAATGCGTGAAGTGGTCAGGAATGCACCAGTATTCCATATCTACATTTCCAAGTTTCTTGCCTTATGAGTATTGGTAGATAATGTATGTGTACTGGTGCATACCATTAGTTTGGGCCACATTAGCGACCCTTTTTTATAACAACAATATGCCCATTCACATCTTCAAGGGATCCCCATACTCTCCCATCTCGTTGAGCTTTTCATCTTAACAGCATACCTTCATACCTCTGAGAGGATACAAAAAAAACTCTGGTCATTTAACACTGAGAAGAAGGAGAACTGACAGTTCTTTTTTCCACTTTAGGCACTGGGTAAAAGTGGTTATTACTGAAGGAACACTGTAGTTTTAGTCCTCTTTGAGTAGCTCAAATGATGCTTTACTGACACTTCAGTTCAGGCGAGACTAGTTTAACCTGGGGTTACTTTTTATGGACTTTTTATAGATGGTAAAAAACTCTGAAATCTTCACTGATATGTGAATGAATAGCCTGTACAAAGTTAATGGCATTGGTGATTTGGAAATAACTGATATTACAGATGTCCTCCGGTAATAAGTACTTTACCCAGCCTCCTGGTGTAAAACTAATCCCATTTGAATAGGGCTTTAGTGTTTGACTGCTAAAAAAGATTTATTGTATTATTAAAACCCATTTGTTTTATCATTTTGTCTGTGATGTCATTCTGGTGTCATTTTGGATTTTGTTTTGTGGTCACCACCATGTTGTTTGTGGCAACAACGCTTATTGCTAGTCATGTATTTTTATGACATCTCTGTGTGTTGTCACAATGCAGCTGTTATGTAAGGTGGGATGCAATAACATTACATTCCAAGTTTTGGTTAAAACTCTTGAAGATCAACTCATGATCACTTAGTAATTCAGGGAAAGGATTTTTAGATAGTGATGACCTTTTTCTTTTATTTTCCAATCTCTTGTTTTTTTATTGTAATGTTCCACCTTGAGGATCAGTTTTCCTTTTTGGTTTTCTGGTTTAGACCATCTTCTCATCCACAACTATTATTATGATAATCCCATTTACAAGTTTCCAAACATATTATATTTTCTCAACCACCATTTGCAAAACATAAAGTAAGACATGTCCCTTGCCAGAGAAGGATTATTATATACTTTTAAGTAGGGTGAGCAAAGTTGCATCTAAATAAATATATTGCTATAAGGCATCCAGACAAGTTTTTTTTCTTCCAGATAACACATTTGTAATTACAAAACATCTTCTTATATAATACGATACCATGGCTGTCCATTTGTCTGTCCACGATTTTATATCACCTGCAGCTCGCAAACCGTTTGACCTATTGACGTGAAATTTGGTACACATATACTACGTGACCTCTACTGTCTGCTTTCCTTGTGATGATTGACCTCCAAGGTCAAAGATCAACCCAGGAAAGTCAAGGTCAAAAATCAAATAACCTGTAGCCTGAAATTTGGTACACATATACTACACTGAAACTCTGCACTGCAGCTTTATATTAAAAGCAAAGAGTTTTGAAATTATTACTCTTTTTATTTTTATTTTATTTTATTGTAGAATCAACTCTCGGCAGCAGGGCAGCCATGCGGCGGATGCGTACGGGCGCGGAGTATGGTCAAGTCAAGTGTATTCACTGCACGTTATCGTGCAGTACGCCGTTACTGGTATATTGATATTTCTTTGCTTCCTACATTTCTAAATATAAACAATAAAATATGCAAACACTTAATTTACAAGGACTAGTTCAACAATTCAGAGGAGGGTGTGTTTACCAGTATGTCAGATGGGTTTTCAGATTAAAGGGTTCGCCCTGAAGAATGGAAAGTATTTCTTTTTGAGCAGTAGGTATAGAAATGGTCTGGTCTGTTGGGAGATAGTACAATGAGACCCTATGAAGAAATGGTGAGCTTTTACTTTTACTTTAACATCTTTCACTTTCTGTCCATGTGGGATCCTTTACACCACATGGTATATCAAACCAGGCTGGAGCACAAGTGGGAAAGGGACATTCCTTGACTAATTTGCAGTGTCCAGATATAGATATTTCAAAATGCTAATTCAAGGCACTATAACATAACTCAAGACTAATTTAACTTATTGTAATTCTCCACATTTGTAATGAAAGACATTGTAATGCTCCTTAAAGTTCATTTAGTGAAAATTAGTTAAGTTGTGATTGGAACAGTCTTGTCCAACCTATTCACCTAAATTGTCCAAAATAACATCAAGTCGAGATTTTAAAGTCCCTAAAGTCCTACTGTCTGCCCCACTATGAGGTGATTTATTCTATGTGTCTATAGTTCATTGTGTGAAGAAGTACTTGTGTGAAATCTGGCTTTAAAATGTTTCTAACTGTGTCCCAGAGTTCTTGTTGCAGATATTATTTTAAAGTAACAACTGGCATCTACTATACTAGTTCCTTTCATAATTATTAACATTTTTATCATGACATTTGTACTTGAGACTACAAAGGCTCATCTCTTTCAATCTCTCTTCATAGCTAATACCTCTTAGTCCCAGTGTCAGCCTGGTCACTCTTTGGTAGACTTTGTCTAGCACTTCTCTGTCTTTTTGTAATATGGAGACCAAAACTGAACACAGTACTCCAGGTGAGACCTCACTAGTGTGTTTTATAACTTAAGCATAACCTCCTTTGCATTGTACTCTACACCTTATGATATACTGTATAACCTAACACTATGTTAGCTTTTTTCTATACACAGTCTGTATGAAGATAGATATGAGTCCACTATGACTCCTAAATCCTTTTTATAAGTTTTACTTTCAAGTTTCAGACCTCCCATTATATATTAAAATCATTTTTACTTCCTAAATGTAATACATTATACAACAGAAGGCAGATTTTTTTGCAAAGATTATTGCACAATTAATACTTTTGGGCAGCTCACTTTGAGTTCTCTTTGAAGTGCAGGCAAGACCACATTCTGGACTGAAAGCTACTTACAATACCCACTCAAGCAAACTGTGACATTCCACATTGTGGAATTCTTGTTTGACTATTTTTTTTATTCATCTATTAATTTTTCTAACCATCATTTATTGAGGTTGGAGTAAACTGTGTTCACTACAGAAGCACACCGATTATGTCAGGAACCAACTCGGTATAGGACTCAAGTCCATTATTTGGTGCACTCATTCTGATGCCCACACAGTCTCATAACAGACCAGTTTCTGGTAAGTAGTCAGCCTAATATTGGGTCATATAGTCATTATTGCCAATGTACAGAGTATAGTGAAACTTTTACTTGTAAACTTTTACCATTTACATGTTGCTAATCAACATGCAACACATGCAATATGCATGTGATTGAAGGAGGAGAGAAAACTGGAGATTCACATGGTCCAAGGAGAGAGTATACAATCTCCTCAAGGATTCTGTTCAGGATGACAACTGAGTCCAGGATCTCCATGCAATCAGTACTTTTACTATTATGCAAGATGATTGGCACTACCTTGAGGTGAGGCTCCTGGATTGCAATGTCTTTGTATTTTGCTGCAATACTGAGATATATCTAAACACGAAGATAAAGAAATTAATAACGTTTTGTTTGTTAATCAGTCAGTCAATTAATCAATATTTATGTAGCACCAGACAGCACCATAAAGAGCACCATCATAAAACAATTAAATTTGCTATACAAGTAGTCAACAAGTGCACATCTGTGAAACCCAAGACTTTTATATTAGAAAAATGCACATACACAAACTTTTACAACTAAGGAGACCTTGGTAACTCCTACATCTGCTGTTATACAGAAGGGAAAAAAATGAACACAACAATGGTTTATAACATTTTAAATAGGTGCTTCCTTCTCAAGTGAGAAGCCAGGATTTGACACCTTGTTAAAAATGCACTGGGAAATTTAATATGCTGATTTTCAAAATGATTTCTATTTCTCACCAGCAGCAGCAGCAGCACTAGCAGCAGCAGCATGTGTGAAAAATAGCAAGTGACGTTAACCTAAAAGCCACTTGACTGTTTGCATCTCCTTAGGGCCAAAGCTATTCCAGGTGAGCGAAAATCCGGAATAAACTTGTCCATCATTTCAAGGACCAGCAGCAGCACTCTTAATTACCTGTGTAATTTAACAGCATTTAATGGAAAACTGCACAAAGTCTAAAGCTAGTGTGCCCTTTTATTTCCGTGTGAATTCTGAATTATGTACATATTGTTGCTTTTTTTGGCTGTTGCCTAAGCAGTGTTAGTCATTTGGGGTTGAGCAACCTAATAAAAGAAATTACATACAATTTATTTTTATATGTACAATACCTGTGTGTGTGTGTGTGTGTGTGTGCGTGTATGTGTGTGTGTGTATGTTGTGAAAATGTACATATAAATATACTTTGTGTGTGTATTTATGTTACAAAAATATGCATACATTTGGTTAGGAAAAATGATGCCATAGCTGTACTGTATTGAAGACTTGTCTTTTGCTGGTGCTTTAGTTGCGGAGCTCCGTCTGCTTCTAAAGCCAGTTATGCAATGAACACTCACTTCCAGAAGGTGTATGATGCATCAGTTTTCTCCTTCCACCTGAATAAACCCAAACCATTACCCATGAGACACTTCCAAAGATTCCATGACTGACAATATATATGTTTATACTAGCTACATTACAAATTTGACAAATATTTTATATTTGATATCTCTTGTCTCATGTGTACCATCAAGTTTCCTTCTACACTTTTCTTTTTTATCCTCATATGTCTCAACCTTTCTTGCCTGGTGCTTGCTCTCATCATTGCATTCCTTTAAAGACTGCTTCTTAGAATCTGTCATTTTGAGCCACGTTGCTTGCCTCCTGTCCATTCTTTGACTGCCCCTAATGGTAGACAGGTCCCCATTGCTGTGAAAACATCATTAATGTTCTTGCACATACTTCCTGTGTTTGACTGAGCAAGCAAATTGAAACTAACCAATCGGACCAAAGCCAAACTAATATACCAGATTAGTCCCAGAAACTGGACACATACATACACACACAGACCAGTGTTTTATTTATATATACACACACACACACACACACACACACAGAGGGTGAGTCAACATTATGTTAACATTTGAATGGTGGAAACAATTTATTGACAAGACATACTATATATATATATATATATATATATATATATATATATATATATATATATAAAATATATATAAAATATATATAAAATATGCAAGATGATTTACAGGAATGTCTCAACCTGTTTGCCATCATGTTCAACACATGTACCATATGTGGCACATAAATTGTCCACAAAAATGCAAATATGTGTATACATAGCAGTTCCATTAGTGTTAACATAATTTTGATTCACCCTGAGTGTGTGTGTGTGTCTATCTATCTATATATAAAACTGTTTTTTTATCCTAAGTTTTATTCCTATGCTTTTGGGAGTGGGGTGGGGTGTTATGTAAGGGGGGTCCTGTGAACCCCAACTTATTAATTCACTCTTGGTAGGAGTTGAAAGCTTAGTAATAAAAACCATTGTAAGATACATGAATCATCTTCTCCCTTTGTGGATTTCTAGATACAAATATACAAACTGTATCACAGACATTCACTTCTATTTATATGCTGTATATATTGTATATCTATCTATCTATCTATCTATCTATCTATCTATCTATCTATCTATCTATCTATCTATCTATCTAAACACTAATATATATATATATATATATATATATATATATATATATATATATATATGTGTGTGTATATCATGTATATTTCTTATGTATATTACATACTCTATTGTAAATATTGTTTTATTTTAATTGAAAGACAGAGTTACCCGTATGTAACATATCTTGGACTGTTTGAAGAGAACAAGGTTGTATTGTATTCCTTTATTGATAATATTTTTGAACATTTGCAAAAATGTAAAAAATATTTTAAACAAATATTTATGTATTTATTTATATTTACTCCTACAAAAATAATGCTTTGCCATTAAATTTACAATAAGCTTGCACAAGCTTTTTAAAATATCATTGCTGCCACTGAGGAGATCTGTAATTTATATATGCAGGGATCTTAGAGGCATTTTTGATTTATTTGGTTTTAGGAAAAGTTTTGTTAAGCAAGGTAATGAGCCGACCTGGTGTTTAATCATTTAGCAACATCACCTTAAAATATACAGTATTTGTTTTAGCTGTGATACTGCAGAAGAAATACAAAAGGCTTAATAATTTTTATTTGCTTGGAATAATAATTAGAAACTTCCAAATGATGTTCTTTATTTTTATGTATAAAATTTCCTGTGAGTTAATGTGTAAGACTTTACAACATAGCTTAAATATCTAAGAATGCTAACCTTCTTTGTATTGGGTTTTACAAGCACATGCTTTTCAAACACTATGGGGGATTACTTCAGCTAAAATATACACTTGTGATTGTTTATATAGAGTATATTGTAAATATAATGTGTATGTGCGTTTCTCTAATCTTATGTTTTGCAGCTTTTGAAGGTGCCTAATTAAAAATGCATGTGCAATGTAAGTCAACACTGGCACGGTTATGAAGAAAAAGTGCGTTCATAATTTAATAACATGTTTTTTCTAGCTGTATAGAGAAGATTATGATACATGTGCATAATAAGGGTGCGCATACATCAAGGTACACAATTAGATGTGGCTTTCCTGATGGCTACTAAATTAATCATGTGGTTAAATAATCTGGATTTTAAATATATTAGATTACCATAGATACTAGGTTGAATACAATACAGTCTTCACTGCAGAATGTAAGGCAAACTCCTCTTAAATCATGTGTTGGATATACAGTATATTCATTTTTAATGTCAGTAAGTTTTATATATTATTTAACTTAATGTTTCTTAAGGTGAAGGCAGTGCAAAAGTATTTAAAAATTAAGTGGAGTCATGATTTAAAATACTTCAAATTGCTGTTTCACTACTCAACCATTTTTTATTTTTATTTTTTTAGATCCAATGATAACATTGCTTATTTCATGAGTTAAACTTTCATGCCTCTAACTACTGCCTCCTGCAATCAGATGACTTTTCCTGGATTGTTGCTGTATTAGCAAAGACAGAAATGTGCATATCAAAGATAAAATCATAAAATCGATCCCTTCTGCACTGACTGAACAGGACGGCAGTAATAGTAATAACAAATCAGGATTGCAAACGGAAGGCCAAGAATTAAATAGATGTAGGCCAGATACAGTATATAGCATGACTGACAATATATATGTTTATACTAGCTACATTACTAATTTAAAAATGTTTTAGATTTGATATCTCTTGCCTTACATGTACCATCAACTTTCGTTCTACAGCTTTCTTTGTTAGAAAGTGAAACAAAATTGTAGATTGAGAAATGTAGTGAGTCGATAAAAAGAATATTTCACATAACCTAAGCTAAAACACGAGACATAAATCAAAGTTAAAGAACAGAATTTATAAGAAGAGGTATCTTTAACAATAATAATACAAGGGTTTCATCATTTTTGTGTTGATTTATCCACAGTCACTAAGTGAATGACATTGACCATAATCCTGTTTCGGTAAAGACAGCAACTATTGTACACTCCCAGCCACGCAAACCCTGAAAACCCTGCATCACAAAAAGCAAACAATCATGGTGACCATAATAAAGACAAATGAACCACAGGAGAATGCATATCAAAAATCAAAACAAAAAATAAGTAACCATTACATTTCTTGACCTCTCAAACGCCTAAACATTATCTCCATTAATTTTAGAGGTCAAGGAAAAGGCATCTTAAAATACCTTCAACTCCTTCTATGCCATTATACTACATTTCCCCGAACTAAATTTTTTTGTTTTGGCAGTATTTTGTGGGTTGCTGATGCTTATTAAGGTCACAGAGAACATAATAGTGTTATCAGTTTTTGTTTTGCACTTTAGGGATAGAGCTGAAACTTATTATCGTTATGTTTTTTATTCACAGTGCTGCTATGTTGCTTTTTCACTGGGTGTTGCCATTTTGTTATGCATTGCCTTGACATAGTAATTCATTGCTAGGAGTGTGTCTTCATGGATCACTTGTTGTGGTGTCATTAATGCTGAACTTTATAGGCATTGGTCACCTGGGCAGCATTGTCCAAATTTTTGGAACTACAGTACTGTCAGAAAGAAAGAAAATATGTGTTAATTTACTTGTTAACAGCTTGTGCTTCATTTTGACTAAGACTCTTCCCTTATGTATTGGCTTTTTTTATTCGTTCCTTGCTTTTCCATTGCCTTTTTGATTCCTATTGGGTTTTTGTTTGTTTCCTCTCCTGGGGCATCATATATAAACGGTGCATATGCACAAAAATGTTGCGTATTCCCGTTTCCACGCTCAAATTGCGATGTGTAAAACCTAAACTTGGCGTAAAACCATGCACATTTTCATGCCAGCTAAATGCTTGGTGTACGCAAGTTCTCTGCTCGGTTTTGCAAACTGGCGGCACCCAGCGTCAAAGCAGTGCTTTTGTTGTGTGGTTTCCCTTTCTTTTTTAGACTTTCTTTTTTAGATGCACATCCCTGATGCGCCTTTATAAATACACTTAAATTAACCGCATGTTATTTATTAGTTTAAGGCATCTGTAATTAACCTGTAACAATATAATGGTCCATGGAATGGCCAAACTATTCCAAATACCATAGCTGCTTTTGCGTTGTTTCTCTCAATGCACCACTCAGACTATTTATCCCATTGTATCTGAGTGTGGAATAAGCTCTACAGCAGCTGATTAGAAAGAGAATTATCAGTATACAGCATCAAGCAAACACTGCCTCAGCCATGCGCACAGTCTATTGAACTGCTCTCATACGACAAACGCTTCAGAGCCTTTCCTGTACGGACCTCACGGTTCAGAAACAGTTTCATCCCAAGAACTATAAACGCACTCAATCAGTCCATCAAGTGCTCCTTGTAGAACTGTTTGTACTTATTAGTACAATTACCTCAGTGTAAACTTGTGATAAAGTTACAATATTGCACAACTTGAGCCACTTTATAAAGCGCAAATTTACATATGATGATGATATCATTTTTAAGATGAAATGCAGCAAAATATGTTTATTACATTCCACAGATAAAATGTTAACATCATTTAAATAATCTATATTGTTAATAATTAAACATGTGAAGACACGGTGTCGCAGCGCTAGCTAGTTCAGGGATTGTTCCTGCCTCGCGCTCTATTCTTGCTGGGGCTGGCGCGACACTGGAAGGATAGATGGATGGAGTAGTTAAACATGTACTATGAAGATATTTCAGTGTTCCTTAAAAGTTTTGAATAATCAGCGTTCTAAGCTTACAGATGGCTTAACATCTTTTACAGAGCTGATTGTGTGGCGATTGGTTACTTGGCGAATGAAAAGGAAGGACAGGAATTGGGGGTTAGTTTATTTCAAAGAGACAGTACTGCTGCAATAAATTGTTTCATTGAAGGTCACGCACGGCGCAGCAAGCATCTTGCATGAGGCAGTCTCTGGACAGGGTGCCAGCTCGTCACTATCACTGTGCCACCGTGTTCCCATGCTTAATAACATGCTTTAACTCCTATCATCATGAAAATTATATCAAGTATACATCTCAGTATTTTAATTATTCAGAGTGCTGTAATATCACAAATGTAATGGATTCTGTGTCCAGTTGGAGGAAGAGAAAGCCCATTTAAGAAGCACGTAGTGATTCACACACACAGAGCACATAGAAGAACACATGCAAAACAAAGCATTTAACGTGCTACTTTAGTTACGATGGTATTTGAGAAAATAGTAAATTAAACGATTTAAAGATGAAGTTTATGATGTTCTACTTTAATGACAAAATAAACTACGTGATTAAAGTGAAAATTTTGTGATTAAAGTTGACATTTCGAGCTTTTTTCTCACTGTGTCCCAATTATTTTTTCTTTTCTCTGTTCCCTAATAAGCTTTCATATGACACTCAGACGGTGGGCTACGACTTGCCTTTTCACGGCGACTTATAAATCTGACAACTTCTTTTTTTTATTTTGGGCACTGTACGACTTTGTGAACTTGAGCTTTCGAGTTTCTCTGACACTCTGTCACTCGATCAACTTCCTTTTGTTGTTTATACCACTGTTTAAACCAACAAATAGTACGTTTTTCCTTGACTCCATTTGGCATTCGCTGAAATTCTTCTCTTTTCCCCTGTGCTTTTGCTGTTGCCTTTTCACCAAACGCTGAGCTTAAGGGCTGTTTATATTGATTTGCATATTCAAAGAGGTGTAATTCTAGGAGGAGACGGGGCGGGACAGCAGGCACATGCACTTGCGTTACTTTTCACGCTGACTGGGATTTATGGAGCGGAAGGACGTGGAAGTTGTAGAACGCACAGATTTATGCATGTGGATTTTTTTCTGCGTACAAACATTTCCGGTTCTGTCCTTATGCCATGTTTTAGTGTCAATTCTACGCACTGCGTTATGCATGATGCTCCTGGTCCTTTCACCTTGCCATTTGGCATGCTAGTGCCACCTTTGGCAGCGCAGCGGTGTGCTGCAGAGAAAGTGTGACTGCAAAAGAGGTAATCGGTACTCCCTTACTGAAATGAGAATAAAAAACTAAAATCAAGCTAAACTATTGTACCCAGATCAAGCAAAGTTTTTATTTGTTACATATCAATAGTAAAACTTATGTTTTCTCTGCGTATATTTTAATTCCACAAAAAAGTTAAAGAAAGATAAAAAGGTGCAGTTTTGCTGTGAAAATAACAGGGAACATATTTTCATATAACTTTGGTATTAAATGGACACACAGAGCATGTTAATACTGTAGCTCCTTTGGCTGACTTGATTCTCCATTCTGTATATAAATAGGACACAAAAAATATTATACATTACAATAAGTAGGCATTGGGAGGGCTTTATTGAAATGAAAGCAGAAATTAAATATTCAGATAAAATCACTAAGGTGTACAATTAAGAAATGTACATTCAGTTGCATTATTAGACTTTTTAAATGTTCTAGTCACTTCATCAAAGAGTTTGTTAAAACAATTTGCTGTATTACATTTGTTTGTAGCAGTCAGATTCAAAAATAATAACAATAGAATGTAATTACATGTATTAGGACTATACATGAAATATGTTTTATAATAATACTTTAATTAAAATACCATATGGCTGAAATTGCTTTCATAGAAAACTGTGCATTTGGATGTGGAGAGTGTCTGACTAATTGGAATTTAAATTTCTTAAAAGAATACTTTTCAAAGATGCTCCTGATGGAGATTTAAAATCTGTGTTCAAATCTCAAGCTAAAATAGTTGGCTTCATTAGAACATGACAAATCATTGTAGAGCTTTGCTGATAAATTGCAGTGTTGCATAAATATTGAAGTATAGTATAGTCTTTAGATATTGCAGACGCGAGGTTGTTTTTTAGCATAATGACAATACTGAGTACACATTTAGTTATTGTACCACTGTCACTGTAGCCATCTTTCACACATTTCTATTTAAGTTAAATTCTTTTTTTATTTTTTACTTTGCTGAACAAGAACATCATGCCACTTACTCACTCCGATTTCAAGGAGCAGCAGGAATGAGCTACTGTGACAGAGGGTCATACAAGATACCATGCAGCTGCAGAGTTGACTGCAGGTTGGGACAGAGACAGAAGCAGACCATTAGCTTATAGCAAGATGTACCACTTCATTCTGATATAGTAAGGAATAATGATGAATAAATTAACAATATAGTTATTACTGTATTGAAAAAATCATGTATATCATAATTAGCAAATCGAATAAATAGTTTCATATCTAAAAAGTGCCTTCTTTATATGGTAATACTCAGTCATGTCACCCTGCCGGACTGTGACCCTACCCCATCCCTTGTAGTACTTGCTTTAACATCCATGACTGCTGTTTAACTGTTTACAAGGTGAATTCACTGCTCTCAACGTAAACTTGAAACAGTTAACTTGTATTAAAAGAGGCATGGAATGTTTGTTTATTTTAAATCATCAATGCTTCTCAATTTGAGAGCTGGAAATTTAAAAAATGTGTACAGTGCGCTGTATTCAGGACATCTCAACAAAAGACCAACTGTCCTGACAAATGTCCTGTTCCAAGCTTCGACAAAATCAGTTCACTGGGAGCCGAGTGGTTTCATGCAGGCAGACAGACAGGGCTTTTTTAGTAGGTGTTTTTGCATTATATGTGAATGCACCTGAAACTGGAAGATACTTTTATCACTGTAGAAAAACATTTACAGCTTATGCAGCTCCTTTACTTAGTAACCCTAGTCTTTAAAAGGCTCCATCTACAGTATATAAAAATAGAGATTAATTAGCAGATTTTAACTGGTGTAACTTATGTCTACATGGATGGAGTTAGAGAACATGGTGTGGAAACTTACAGAAGATTAAAACTAATGAGGTGGTATATATTCAGTCTGTGTCCATCCATCCATCCATCCATCCATCCATCCATCCATCCATCCATCCATCCATCCATCCATCCATCCATCCATCCATCCATTATCTAACCCGCTATATCCTAACTACAGGGTCACGGGGGTCTGTCAGTCTGTGTCTCAATTGTAAAATGATCAAACAACCCAGTATCATGTCTGAGCCACTTTGGGACAGTATGATAGCACCGTTACATGAACATAGAGCTGTGTGTCATTATTGACTTGGCACCAGAAAGGGTCTGTTGACTATAAATGTATACTTGAAGAGCTCAAGTCCTCCTCTCCAAATGGTCATGTTTGTAACACCTGGCCATAGGTGATTTATATAAAGAGGTACTTACTGAAATAAAACATCAGCCAGCATTTGTACCAATCAGTTGCTTCATTAAGCAATGGGCTATGTTCCCTCTCCCAGGATCCACTCTTCTGTTATTTTCTTTCCAGTAATCCCTTCATCTGCTTTACTTATTTTCTGTGTGTAAAGTCAAAGCTGTGCTGCTGGGATATAACATTTTGTTCCTGGTCTTAGTAATTATTACAGATGGAAGGATACATTACCAATGTACTACATTACTTCTTTTCTTTGTGCCAATGTAGAAAAAACTGGGCTCAAACAGCTAATGATTTTTTTTTTAGTTCTGGAGCAAATTATGCTTTTATTTAAGAAAAGTATTCAGAGGCCACCAGTTAAGTTGCAATTTATTGTTTTTTTATATCTTTTTTTTAAATTTATTGTTTCTTTTTAGTTATCTATTACTAGGAGAACAGGAATGAATAAAAAAATCCAATGAACTCATTACAAATGCCAAATAAAAGTTTGAAATTGAACTTGAAAGTCAGAAAGCATTGCATCTCGCCAGGACCAAATCCCTTTAGGTTATTAGAGGAACAACAATGACACATCAGCTGGCTGAGGTACCAGAAGATCAGTGTTAATGGCGGTGCTTGGCAAAGAAGTTTCCAACAGAAATTTAAGGCATCTGTCGTGAGAAAGCCTTCTGTAGTACAGAGATTTTCACAAGTAGGGTGAGCCCCCTCATATGTCAGGGATAGTCTTTAAAGCTTTAAATGTCCTATGAAATGCAGATTATCTAGAAAATATATTATCTGTTCATAACACATACTTCACAATTAAAAGAATGGAAGGTTGGAAATTGAGGGCTTTGTGTAACATTTGTGAACATGTATTATGACTTCTTTGAGAAATGCTGGTGCTTGGACATGCCCTGATGTGATGCAGTTGTAGAAGTGTGTGACACCTTATTGGTATCTATTAAAACAAAATGGTACCACCAACTACACACTTGTTTTCAATAGCTGCATATGTTAATTAACAGCTCCATTCTTGTCTTCATTAGCCTAGATAATTGAGCTTCCATCGTGCTGCCCTTATATATTCTTTTCTTGAATGTACAGGTGATATTAAAGTTCCTCTAATTAGCTGTGTGCCTGGAGTCTTTAGAGTTAAAATCAAATTTGATTGTATATTTAACCCATCTGTTTAGAATTTAAATTCTCTTTCATTGTATTTTTAACTTATCATGAGTCTTTGTTGCATGGATACAGTATATACTGTACATCATATGCTCCAAACTGCATGGCAATAACTGGAGAAAGCTTTATTCTTTCTTAAACAGCACATTGACACAATGCCTGAAACCAATTCCCAAATTTCCATTCTAAGAACAAGTGTTTCATTTCTAGGTCTGTTGCTGTCCTTTGTGAAAAAGACAACGTTTTCATAGCGACCACATCCAATTCAAGTTATTCTTGTAATGATTACTGTACTGTCAATGTGATTCCTAGTTATATGCACACACTCACAGCTATAATATAACAACAGTAAATAACTAAACCATAGCTGACAAAAGTGCATATACTTATTACTGACTAACTAATTACAGTATGTAAACCAATTGGCTGCACCAGTGATGATTTAGGTTTGCCATTTTAATGGGGATGAATACTTAAGCAATCAATTACTTTGTGTTTTGTTTTTGTCATTAATTTAGACCTCTTTGCCGAGATCTGTTTCAACTTTAAAAAGTCTTTCTATTGATCAATGTCAAAAATCCAAATTAAATCCACCTGATGATTAAGTGTTTTATAACAATAAAATGTGAAAACATCCAAGGGGTGAATACTTTCTATATGCACTGTAGGTTGAGTCTTGTTCTTCAAGACCTATAAAGATTCTATGAAATGTTTTGCATGTTTTATATAGTACTGCCTTATCACATGGTTGTAAATGGAAAAGAATATAGAAAAATGTCTTTTCATATACAATTAAAAAAACACAGCTTTTTACTCATGCTGTATGTATGTTTGTTTGTATGTATGTCCTTTGACTGATTTATCTTCATAATTGCTTATTTTTCACAGTGAATTTGCACTGATCATTATTTTCTGTTGTATAGAGGAAAGTGTGACAGTCTTCAGTTTGGTGTGAAATGTAATCAAATATGCAAATTTCAAATGTAGAAATGCAGTGAATTGCACTCAGTTAAAGGGATGGTTAGAGTTAGATGTTTAAATGCTTTAGTTGCCAATCAGGCCAGTAAGGTACTAGTCTTGGCTCTTTGTATCAAAATGATATTGTCAGCACACAGGTTCATGATCACGAAATAAGTTGATGTCAGTAAATAATTTCACAGCCACCTGTACAGTGCTGAACAATATAACCACATTTCCAAAGATAAAGGTGTACTGTTGTCTACGAATTAATAAAAAATATACCGACATCTAACAATCGACAATGATCTTTCTCACTTCACCTAAAGCTGATGTTCTTGAGTCCATTATTGGTAACACAGTGGAAGGAAATAGAATCCTTGACAGAACAGCATTGCAAAGAATAAAGTTAAATATTATAGTGCTCACCTAAATTTTGCCAAAATGGCCCTGTCAGCAGATGAGCAACAATGCTGTATGGACAGAAGAGTCAAAATTGGACCCTTTTGGCTAATGTTGGAACCATGATATGTGGGGGAAAAAATACTGCAGTCAATGATACCTCATATAGTTGGTTAAGCATGATGGTGTTAGTATCATGTTTCGGAATAGCATTACTCAGACAATACAATAACAACTTTTTATGAATTAAAAAACTATGAATTAAGATCAGTTTCAGAGACCTCCTCAGAGATGTGAAGGCTGTCATACAGCTGGGTCATTGAAAACTCACAAGCATAACTAAAGAAAAAGAACTTTACATTCAGGTTCTAATGGCGACATAACCAGTTCTAGCGTATAAGAGGGCAGTTACTATTTTACAGGGGGTACTGCGTTTTGCATCAAAATATTTTTATCAGTACACAAAGTATTTATATTCTGTGTTATTTTTTATTTATAGTTCTTTTTGTTTAATATTAGGTTTTGGGTGAGGATCATAGTGAAAATACATGCTAAAACAGAAAAACAGCCAGGGAAGCATATAATGTACTTTTCACAGTGATAGATAGTGTTATATTCATATATCTCTATGTGAATGTATTTTAGTATGATTTGTTTTTTACATGCAGAATCTAGCTCGGAGGTTTATTTTGCATTCTGAATTGAAATACAGTCTTGATTTTTCTTGTTAATGCAACATTGATCATGTGATTTTGAATATCTCACCTTTGACGCCACTAAGTGTAACATATAAATATGCTGGCGAATTAACTTTTAACTTATTCCTATGTCTCAACTTCTTCAGTATGAGTTAGATTCAAAAGTAAGTAGTGTTAGTTTTTGAGTTTCTGGTTATGGACTTTAATCCCTTTTGACTTTGACTCTTGTTTTGCCCTCTGGTATCAGATCAAGTGCTTATGATTGTTCTGTCTCATGGCTTTTGACCTGTCCTCTACCCTTTTGAGCACATCTGTTCAGCATCCCAATCATCCCTTGGTCTTTGCAGCCCCCAATAAATGTTGGACACACTCTGGGTCCATAATAGAAAGACAGATAGTTAGACAGATAGATGATGTAAAAGTAAAAAAAAAAAAAAAAAAAAGGACCACTTAAGAAGTGATGGGGTCCTGGAGGATTCCCTTTTTTAATTTCAAAAGTTGAATGAAATAGTGTAACCATGTGTAACACAGAATTGTCATCTTGATGATATTGAAAATAAAGGTAACAATTGTTTATCAGGGGCACAGAGCTATGTGATCCTTTGAGGTCAGTCCGGAAGTAAGCAGTGACTTCCAGTAGCTGTGTTGGTTAAATATCAGATGGAAGGGTTGGAGTTTCACAGCTTCAAAAAGGGATCTCAGTAGTCGTCCGATGATTTTTCTTCCTCCAGTGTAGTGAAATGAATGGAACAAAAGTTAGTGGCAGTGTCAAACTCAAATCCTTCCATGTAATAGTGTGACAAAAACCCATAAAATGCTTTCTACTGTTGTGTGTTTGATTATAGGTAGATAGATAAATAGATAATATAAATTGGTTTTGGGACTGGGATGACAAAACAGAAATTTTGATTATTTATTGGTTTATGTATGATAAAAACTATCCTTTCATTATTACATTAATTTAGTGTATAGGAACTCTTTTTTGAAAGTGAAGCAAATAGTGGTAAATTGAATTCATAATAATAACAGTTTTCATTTGCTTAATATTGATCTTTATATTTGGTAAAATAAACTGATTTACAATTTAAAGAACAATACCCTCTTTTTCCTTTGAGCACGGTCATCTCACTTACTATATACATGTAAAATTTGCCCATTCAGTTGAGCAGCTTCTCCTTCTTTGGATATTGGGACATACTATAGGTAGTTTATGAACTCTTAAACCAATAAGGTTTAATTCCTTTTCCATTTTTGCAGCTGTTACAAGTCTATTTTATCTTGTTTCCTTGTGTAAGGTCCATTGAATGCAGTGCTTTGGACCCTTTGAGGTCTATTTTCTTCAGATTTTAGTCACTGTGGTGTTTTTGTTTTTCTGAGGCCTTTTGCCATACTTTAAACTCCTGAAATTTTTAAAATGTTCATTTTATTATTATTTTTATATTTTTTAATCTGCGCATGTATTTTTGTTACCATGAAGTGTGTAGTGCAATGTAAGAATGAATTCAGCTGTAGTTGATGCATTGATCCCACATACCCACATTCTTTCTCTTTTCTCGTGTACAATGGCTGTAATTTTTTTTTCTCCCTTTGCATAATGCAGCGTAACTGATTCTTTTGTTTCAGTATGTTTCAGCCCTGTGTTCCTAACCTAACCCACTCTAGGCCCCACTCTGTGATCATGGACACTTATCATTCTTGTCCTCTAATTGTAGTCTGTGACTCAGTATTTAAAATGCTCTTGTGCTGAGCAGGTTAAAAATATGGCATTCACTTTTTCCGGAAGTAACTTAGATCTTTCTTTTTTTTTTAACAAGGTTGAGATATTTTTTTTATCATTACTGATATTCATCCTTTTCCTTTTCCTCTACATTTAACTGCTTTCTAGTCACTATCATTTTGCACCTATAAAATTTACAATTTATTCTGTGTCTTGTTGAAAAACCCAAGTTTTTCAGTTTAAGAGACCAACCCCCTCCAACCCTCCTCCCCCACTTTGCATCTAAGCTGGTTGTTTTAATTGGCTATTATCAGTTATGATTCTAGATCCTTATCCAAGCCTTAAACGAAGAAGCTGACACATTTATCTTGTTTTCTGCTGCACTTATAGAGTGCCTAAGGGTAAATTACTGACATACCCAATAAACACCTTAATATTCTGTTATAATGTTATTAACACTAACCTAATTATTTGTTGTGAGCGCTCCTATTGGAAAGCTTGCTCACTGAAGAAAAAATGCCTCCATACCTCATTATCTCATTTTGCACCATTACAAGCCCCATATTTACTGTTAAAAATCCTCTTTTCCACAGTTTCTGAAACTGTCTCCCTTCCTTTATTGGACATATAGAGTAGATGTGAAGAGACCCTCGCAACTTGTTAGAGTGGCACCTGTTGGCACCCCAACAAGCTAAAGTTGACTAAAGGTGCATCTCTGATTTTCCTGCATGTCCTCCCATGTCACTTAGTGCCTGGTGAACTCCCTGAAGCCAAGGCTAGGTTGTATAGTCCTAGATGAGGTCTTCATGGGTGCTGACCATAAAAAGTTCATCAAAGTAATGAGGCGAGGCGAGAGCTTGGTGCTCATGGGCAGAGCACAGCAGCGAGGAATGTGAACCACCTCCAGCTGTGACAATAAAACAGCAGGTGGCTGCCATCATTAGGAGTGGCAGATGAGGCAGGGGACTCACATGCAGCCCACAGAACGCACATTTGTTAGCCTCAGCCACTGTACCATGCAAAATAGCTTCCATCTCAGTCAATTTTGCCATGCAAAGTGCCAGAGAGCAAAGGGAAGAAACAAATGAAACTTAGGGTTCAGAAGACTCTCTTGGGTTTTTAAATGCATTTTTTTTACAAAACACTTGAATAATGCCTCTTTTTGGTGATTGTATTATTGGAGAGAGTTTAGTTACTGTTTATTAACATTTCAATTGTTTGATACAGGACAAAATAATACAGTTGTCAAATACAAAAGTGTGCTTTTCCTTTATTTGAAAAATTACTTTTGTAATGCATATTTCACATTCTCTTATGCTGTCATTTTTTTCTCACTCTCTGCCTTGTAGGTTGTTCTGTTCTCCCTTTTTTATTTTAACCTTTTTGGTAACTGGCAAAAATTTAAAAAGTGAATAATGGATGCTGCTGTGGGTCGTAAGTTAGATGGATTAAACTGATTTACTGAGTGGCATCCACATGATGACTCCAGGCTATGGGAAACTGTGTGAGAAAGCGCTAATACATTCTACATCATATACACTGCCGACAATCACTTAATTATAAGGCGCTGCGATGAGGCAACACGACTAGCCGTTAATACACCGCGGGCAGGGTAAATTTACAGTGGGATGGCTGGCTTTCTAAAGCTGCAAACGAAATGTTACACTGGAGTGGCCTAGATACAAGAAATGCAACAGTTTGAAAGGGCCGGCCTACTAAATTATGTCTTAGTGTTAAAATGACTCTGTTTAACTCTTACAGTTTATGCTGCAGCTCACATGAGTTGCTCATCCCAGCTCTTACACTAACATCTGCCCACCTTTTTATTAATAGGGCTTACATCCTACTTGCCTCCCTCTGTGACCTTGGCATCACTGGGACTGATCCAAATGGTTTGAGTCCTACCTCTTGGGAAGATTCTACCAAGCGCCTTGAGAATGGGAAAGGCACTACATAAATTAAATGAATTATTAGTATTATGTAGAGAGATCTTAAGTGCGCACCTGGCAAATGCAGAGGTCCTCAAATATCGGTGCTGGGAGCTCTCCTCTGCTCTCTATACACCTTCTCATCCAGTTCCATGGTTTATCCTATTATTATGCTGAAGACACGTAGCTGTACCTGACTTTCCTTCTAGAGGACCACACTGTATTGGCTAGTCTTACTGATAATTGCATTCTGTATAAAGAAACACCTCCTCTAGCTCAACGTGGCAAAGATGGAATTGCCAGCTCATCCATCTATTTAGGACCCTGTCTTTGTTCAGCTTGGGTCATTATCACTCACACCCTTCAAGTCTGTATGCAACCGTAGGGTGCTTATTGATGAGCAGGTGTACTTCACCATCTGTGTTGCAACTTGGTCTTGCAGATTCATTCTATATAACATCGACAGGATCAAACCGTATCAGACAGAGTATGCAGCACAAATCCTGGTGTAACTTTTCTTACTTCCGGACTACTGCAACTGTTTGCTGGCAGGAGTATCAGCTTATGTCACCAAGCAACTGCAGATGTTTCAAAATTCTGCAGCTCATCTGGTATTCAACCAGTGTGTACACAAGTTGCCCCTCTCTTTAGATCACTACTTTGGCTCCCTATAGCGACATATGTTAAGTTTAGATCCTTGGTGCTTGCCTACAGAATAGACAATGGGTTCTCGCACATATATATATATTTTTAGGGATAAACCCATGCTAGGATTTTTCTTTTGGTATGGAGAAGAGGCTTTTGAACTTCAAGGTTCCTTAAGTCATTTTCACATTACCCAACTTCTAGTCTAATGGAATGTCATACTTGATGACTGCTGTTGCAGATCTCATGGCCTGAGGACATCAGTTTAAACAACTAGCATTTCATAGAGAATGACAAGTGACGTGACTAAGTGACGACTCTCCAGCAGTTTCACATTTCCAAAATATCGCAAACTCGTCCCTTTTTATGACAGCCAATAATATGCTGTCATGATAACACATGTTAACACCCTATTTCTAAACTTTTAACTTACCCTACACCATTGCAGTTGCTGCTAAACATATCGTTTTAAATTTCTGTTAATTTCAGTTTTCTAATAAACAGTCTTAGCTTTCGCTCCATTATAAATAGTCACAGTAAGAAAGCTACTGACCTGTCCGCTTCAACACTCAGACCCTGCTACAGTAACTCGCTTTTGAATCATCAGTTATGTTAAACATTGCTGGTTCATATTTAAATGATTCTGATTTTTTTCTTTTTTTTTTTCTTCAACTCACAGTATTTTTTTTTTCTTTTTCCAGTTTTTTCAGCATGTGTTTTGTGCTTCCTAAGCACTTTGAGCTACTTTTTGTATGAAAATGTGCTATATAAATAAATGATGTTGTTGTTGTTTTTTTGCTGCAGTTACGATAGGACAGTGGGGGATAGCCCTTATAAGTATGATTATGTAATTAGAAAGGTGTATTGAAGGTGCATTGGGGGCCAGTCAATTCCTCTCACGATCTTCCTTTTTCTGTATCACTTGCTCATTTTTACAGTTTTTAGAACAATTGCACAACCCACTGATAATTATCCTGTTACTCCTGATGGCGAGTCCATCCTGCAGATAGCTCATAACCAAATGGACAGACTCATCCATTTTAAGGCCATGTTACACTACCTGACTTTCCAGTGTTTTTCAAGTCAGTAACTTCATTTACATAGCAAGTTGGAGGGAGTTGCAGCATGCTCCCATAATTTCCAATTATAGAATTTGACATACCCATCAACTCGGTCCAACCAGTCTGTGACTCTCCCCAATAAAATTAAACTGTTTTGATTTTGTGTTACGATGTAGGGCCGGGTTTGTGTGTGTGTTAGAGCTGACAACCAACAGCTCAGCGAGAAGTACAGTTTATATAATGCATTGTCGAAGAATAAGGAACGTGGGTGTTTTGGACCTGAAAAAAAGAAGAGAGACTGTTCTAATGTGTCGTGTTTTATGTACCAAGACAGAATGAAAAAAAAAGATAAAGGGCTAAGATTGTAGGTGAAGGTGCCATACATGACCATCAATGAATGCTCACTCAGAAGTATAATGCATACAATGCAGCAATGAGAAATAAGGATTTTGTGTGTTTTGGACCTGATAAATTGAAGAGAAGTTTGTCTGTGTGATGTCTCATGTTTTACATACTTCAACAGAATGGAAAAAAAGAGAAATGACAGAGATTGTGACCTTTGCGCAGGCACTGGCTCTGTCCGGCAGTATCTTATTTGCTGGTCGAAACAGAGGTTAGCTCGCTGTGCTTTGAAAATATGAAACTGCTGGAAAGCCATTACGTTATCTAATTTGACATGCCTGCAATTCCATAGTCGTGTATTCTGACATACTCAACCGACAAGATCAGTAACTACTGTTGTCAAGTTTGGCATCCTTTCTGACTAGAAGTCATGTAATATGGTGTCAGATTTACTTTGATTTTTCTGTAACTGTATTAACAGTAAAGCAATGGTGCTGTATTTTTTGTGCCTCTTTTAATAACTAAAGTACACATTTCCAAATGCTCAGTAGGCCATGCTAGGTTACTGTCATTATTTTGCTATCAGGGTGTGTTTAGTGACTCCTCAACATCCCCCTAACTATTTGTCCTTGGGAATTTGCTCTCTAGACAGAAAATCCTTGTGATTCTCTGTAGCCCCTGGTCCCTGTCCTGAAGACAAATTGCCCTGCACTTAGTCATCCCTGTGACAATATACAGTACTTCGCATATATTCACCCCTCCTGCATCCATATATATTTTTTCCACAAGATGAAAATTGCTTATGCTACATTTTGCAATCAAGGGCTGAAAAAATACACCTTTGATATTCAATGTTTTAATTCCATATACTGGCCTAAAAATAGTGTTACTTTCACCTACCTATTGTTATGATTGCATAACACTTGGAAGTTGCAGGAGGAGTCCATAACCTTTATGCTGTTTATAAAATTCAGTAGATCAAATCAGCTACATCTGTACAATTAATTTTTTCTGGTGGTTTTGGCAATATTAGGGTGGCACAGAAATCTAGAAATTACAGCACTTGTCTCACCTGCCCAGATATATACCGTGGATTCAAAAAGTATTCTTTATTTTCTGCACACTTTATTGTGTATTAAATGGATAAATCTGCCAGATTTCACCCATCAATCTACACTCAATAACTACGTAACTATGACAAAATGAAAACATTTTCAGAAACGTTTGCAAATCTCTGAACAAGTCAAACACTGAAATGTCATTCATATACTAGTAAGTATTCAGACCTTTAATTCAGTACTTTGCAGAAGCCCTTTTGGTAGCAGTTCTAGCTATGAGTCTTTTTAAGAAAGTGTCTATAAGCTTTGCACACCTACAACTGGGCAGTTTATTCGATTCTTCCTGGCAGATCCTATCAAATTCTGTTAGTGTCTGTAAACTTCCATCTTCAGGTCTCTACACATGCACTCTTAAGGAGTTTTAAGTCTACTCTTTGTCTGGGCCACTCAGAGACTTGTCTCAAAGCCACTCAGGTGTTGTCTTGGCTGTATGCATTGTGTCATTGACATGCTGAAATGTGAACCGCCACCCCAGTCTGAGGTGGCATGCACTCTGGAGCAAGTTTTCTTTAATGACCTCACTGTATTTAACTGCATTCATCCTTCCCTCAATTCTGACCAGTCTTCTTTTTTTTCCTACCACTGATAGGTACCCTCATAACATGATGATGCCATCACCATTCCTAACCATAGAAATGATTTGGTGGGTGATGTGTATTTCCTGGTCTTCAAACATAGCCTTGAAGTTCTGCCCAAAGAGTTTAGTTTTTGTCTCATCAGACCAGGGAATCTTTACTCTCATGCTCAGAGTTCTTTACACTGTCGAATACCTTTATACTCAAGAGTGTCTTCCATCTAGCCACTCTGTCATAAACACCTGATTGATGGAGTTCTGCTGCAATAGTTGTCCTTTCTTCTCAGTTGAAGATTTCTTAAGCTGTGTAAGAGTGGGTTTTTTTTTTTTTATTGTCTCCCTGACCTTTCTGAAAACACAGAGTCTATCCCATCTAGCACAGAGCAGCAGTCCATTACAGGGCGAACACCCACACACATCTCCACACACCAAACACATACTAGGACCAATTTAGTGTCAAAATGTAACCTAATCTTCCTGTCTTTAGACAGTGGAAGGAAACTGAAGCACCTGAAGGAAACCCACACAAACAGAGGGAGAACATGCACCCACCTGGGACATGAACCCTGGTCTCCTTACTGTGAGGCAGCAGTGCTACTACTCCGTCACTGTGCCACATATTTTTGATAGTAACATAATAAAATATGTAAAAAGGTAAGAGGTGGGGGAGCATAATACAAAAAAGGTTTTGACAAACAATCTATTTATAAAATAGATGGGCAGAAACCCGGCATTTCAACCCAGGTGGATGCTACACATTGGTGGTGGCTAAAGTGGCTCCCTATTTCATATGTAAAGTGCTTTAAAGTAGTTAGAAAGTGCTACAGTAAGTAACTGTAACTAATTATTGTTATTATTACTAATATTACTAGTAACCCTCAAACCTTCTAGTCCACTGCCACCCTCCTTCACTGTCATGCAGCTTTTCCCCTGACAGAGATGCAGCATGCTTGCATGGTCATACCTCAGCTTACCATGCAAAGGACCTGAGCCCAACAACATGATGGAGGAAGACCTCCAAATTTTTGGTCATGTATGACTTTCTGTGGTGATTGGACTACATAACTGGTGTTTCCAACGAAAACAATCAGTTGGCCCATGCTATGTGCTTCACTGTCAGCAGATTTTGCGGAGGTTGTATTCTTGTTAGCAGTGCCGCATGCCTGCACGACTGTTGTTTTCCTGGTAATGAAGCCCAATTTGGTGACAGAGGTAGCTCACACGGCCAATTCATGGGTGGTGTTATACGCATTATGACATAAGCCAGTGGTTTGCGTGATAGACCAACATTTTTTAACATTTCTTATACATATATATTTGTGTATGTATATATATGTATATGTGTATATGTATATATATACAGTGTATGTGTGTATATAATACATGACTGTATTTGTAGCTATAGTGCTTTCTTTAACTTGCGTCCAGGCGTCTGCAATCATTTCAATAGCTTATTTCGTGTTAATTTTAATCTTCTCCTGCCTACAAGTTATGCTGACGAGAATTTTTCTCAGCATTTTCTTGTGATAATACACTTTCAGGGTGTGAATGATGCCCAAATCCAGTGGCTGAAGCACTGCTGTGCAATTGGGTGGGAGGAATTCAATACAAACATTATCTAAATGTGGAAGCATGTTATAGGCAGCACAGTTATGAATCAGAAGCCGAATCATCCTTTTCTTCTTCTTCTTCTTCATATTGTGAGGTTTCTAAACAAACCCCCCTAAAAACACCCACCCCACTCCCCTGACCAAACCCAACATGAACATCATGCTGAAGTGCATCTCGAAACGTGATTGCCGCGTCTGTGTAAAATTGTTTGTCTGTTGCCAGGGCAGGGCAACAGTAGGCTCACTGCAATGCAGTGAGGTGCCACAGAAGCGAATCCTAAAAGATCGGGGTTGTGCTATAAGTCCCTGTCTTACACCCCAAAACACGAGGCTGAGTCTCAGTACTTTAGCAAAACCAGCTTTATTCAGCTTGAAACAGAAACAGCATGGTTATTTATTGTAGTTGGATCTGCCATTCTCCTATAAACAGATACAGCAGTCAGGCAGGGTCATGGCCAGGTTAAGGGCCAAGCAATCCTATTCCCTGCATTTCCCATCGAGTTTGCTTTAGCGGAGAGACGCAGCAGAGCTGTGAGCCTGCTGTTGCCCCGGCAACATATAAACAGTCATGGTGGAGAGGAGTATTTATATATTTATTGTGTGTGTGTATATATATATATATTGTAGCAATGTCCCTTTTCTGTTTATCTCCTATGGTGAATTCTCCGGAGTAAGTATCTGTCTGCTATATCATTAAATACTAAGGTGTGTGTGTTTGTTCCCTATGAAGAACCTGATTGGTCAGTTTAGCTTTGGTATTGCGATCGAAAAAGTGCAAGATGCACAAGGAGGATTAAAGGCATAGGATGCATGTTGAGAGACCCATTCAAAGATGGAAAGTATGAAAGCAGACAGGAAGCAAGTCAGATGCCTCAGAATGACAGAGTCTGAGAAACAAGCTTTATGAGAATGGTCTTGAGACTGGAAGTGCCGGGCAAGAGAGGTTCAGACACGCAAAGATACTAAAGAAAAGTTCTGAAAGTACACATAGCGCAATAGGTAATAGATATTTTTCAATGTATTCTGTTACTTGTTTTTGACAGGTAACCTGGCTAGTTAATAATATGTGAGCAAAAAGTTCATGTGTTTTACACATTCTGAGAATGCAAATGCATAACGGACATGTGGATTATATGACAGGAGTTATGTGAGGATTTTTTTTTCTTTTTTCTATTGCCGTTTTTCACATCATCTGTCATTATCCAGAGCTGGTCCCAACTGGGTCCCATTTAGTTTGAATATGTGTTGGGTCCTTCCTTCACGAAAACATTAAAAAAATTTCACAGCCACCACTATAAACTACATGGGGTAAGTAGCCTTTAGAAAAATATCAATTTTTGGTGGAACAATCCTTTAACCTAGGTAAAGTTACTAGTGAAAAATATAATAATCTATCAATAAGTTTCCCTAGTAGGTTTTCAGTGCCTTTCATGGTTTATTTTGGTGTGGTCTGATCAGCTCCTTTTCTGTAACATGACATTCTATATTGTTAACCTCCAAGGTCAGACAAGACTCAATAAAGTTTGTGTTCCACTAACTAAAAAAAATAAAAATAACAATAATAGCTTAGAGAGAAAAAAAGTGCCATGTTTCACTAGAAAAAAACAGAATGAGGTGACAGGCTTGTGAAGAGATCTGCTCCATACTGCTCCCACTCTTTAGAATGTAAATTGTTTTTCAATTGCCATCTGCAGATACTGCAGATAGGGCAGGATTGAAATGCATTAATGGGTGACAAGATGCCAGCGCAGATGGTGAGGCCTTCTCCTTGACCTTCACACATTAAGTGCTGACCCCGGAAGTGAAGGGATTGTGAATTTCAGCTTTGCTACTCCCCTTCTGATGCCCAATTTTTGCCCCCCCACTGTCACCTACTTGTGCATTTCAAGTGCGGTTGGAGGGAGCTGTTTGTTACTTGTTACAGTTATGCTTGTCATAATTTGCTTCGTTGGGTTTTTGTGTTAGCATGGGCTCATTTTGTTTTGCTGCTGGACAGTAAGAAGATTGTTTGAAGCAACACCATCTTTTTTTTTTTCTTTTAAGGAAATGTTTAAATAGTCCTTACATTCATCAAACAAGATACAGCAGGACGATTAGTTGAAATAAAGGAAGAGAGATTTAAGCCATTCTTTTTATCCATTATGATATTAAGATAATCCCTGAGGCCAAGATATGTTATTAGTTAAATTTATTGAAGATGTGATTGAATGAATGACACCCTATAATAATAATCAAGACAAAAATCTTAAAGACCAAATGAAGCTGTTCTAGCCCAAGGCTGTAGAAAAAAGGGGGGAAAAAAAAAAGCGGGAGAAAGAGATTCACTATGGTAACTTGACAGTAGCCATGTAATGAAGAGCGCTTAAAATGAAAAGCTGCCTTAAATAAATGCATTCCCGGGCTGCCTTTGTACACAATTTATTGCAGAAGTTCCCTATTAGTCTTTTGCAGTGGGCAAAGCTAGTTGTGCCATCGCATGTCGGGATTAATTCAGCACTAAAGATGAAAATCTTACAACATGCCAGTTTGATTTGTAACCCTCCCTATCAAAGAATGCTAATTAAAATCATATTTTTGCATATGCCATGTCTTTCATGTACATATGCAAATTGAGTCTATTGCCTTTCAGCACTTAGTAATTAAGTTTATGAAGGACAGCTGTAATACATAATTAACAGAAATGTTTGCAAGCCCCTTTTACACTGTAACTTACACAAGCAACACTCAAGTGTTTTAAGGACGGCCTTGATTTTTTTTTTCCTCCCTGTCTCTCTTTCCTTCTTTTTCTTTCAGAACATAGCTGCCTTCTTTGCTGCAGCACATGGCACATTTCTTGCCTGATGAGTCCATTCTGATCTTTTTTGAAATGAATGACATCGTAGTTTGCAGAGTGAAATAAAAGGACATTGGATACAGAAGATTAAATAAATCATCCTGGATATTTATGTCAGTGTCTAACGGTGTTAATATTGAGCAATCACTTATGGATGTGTTTCGGCGTGACAGTGATGCAGGGGAGTGCAGTGATGTCCTTGGCTCATTAATGTGTGCTCCTGTCCAGCAAATGCCCTCCATCTGTGTGGGCATCCTGAATAGACACAACCCTTTCCCACACCCACACTGCACCCCCTAGTGACCTTGGAGGGTCTTCTCAGCTGTTGGTGACTCCTCCATCAGAGTGACAGAGAGACAGAAAGAAAATAAACAGATGTTTTGCTTGTTCTTTCACCCCCTAAGAAGATGCTCACTTACATACTGTACAGTTGCAAGAAAAAGTAAGTGAACCCTTTGGAATTCCTGGGATTTTTGCATTGATTACTAATAAAATGTGGTCTGATCTTCATATAGGTCACAATTTTAGTCAAACACAATCTGACTAAACTAACTAACATATATTTTCTTGCAACTGTGGATCCATCACAAGACATTTTTTTAACAGCATGAAGAACTTTGATTCAGAACCAAAAGTGCAGGGAGCCAGATTGTTGATTGTGGTGTACTGATTGATGTTGTTTTTATGTATCCTTTAAAGTAGTTGTTTTAATTTTTTCTGAAGGACCACACTGTTCGTTATTTGTTCATAGCTCTTCAGTTTGGATAGGTCTTTCATGGTTTAGCAGTGGTATGAATCACTCCAGCATTTGTTTTGAATCCTACATCTGCTTGTCGTCACTGTTGCGTTAGCAGGTTTTCCCCATGTATACACAAAATTTCCTTTATTGTACAGTTTTTTTTTTTCTCCACATTTCCAGGGATGTGCTCTTGTTGTTATTATGATTTTTTTAATCTCCTCTGCATTTTTTTGGTTGTTTCTGGTCTTTTTTTGGTCTTATGGATATGGAGAATCTTGTTTGTATTAAGTAATTTGTCATATGTGAAGTTATTGCTGAATATCATTCATGTCTTACCAGATAGATATTATTTTTATTTTTGTTGTCTGCATGTTATTGTTGTTGTCATTATGATGTTGCTAGATTCAGGTACCAGAAGATGAGTCAGATGATGTCTGCCGCACAATGGTTTAAAAGTCCGGTTATTTGAAGGTGATGTAATGGGGAGGCAGGTGGTTGGGGATGGCCCTGGGTGGAGAGAGTGAACATTGCTCATAGGGCAAGATCGCTTCTGCTGAGCGCCTAAGGAACAGGAGTGACCAACCACATTGAGTGACTCCCACTGAATTCCAAGGGATGGTAACAAGCGAAAGGAGTAGAGCTCCCAGGGTCCCCCGCTGAATGCCATGGGATGATGGTGGGAACTTAATTCAGATCAGGTAGACATTTCCTCTTACAGAGAAGATCAGTTTGAATGGATGCACTGTGGCTCATGATGGTTTTTATGGACAGATCATGACACTACTTTAACCTGTGGATTTTAACTGTTGTGGATTATTTATTTATTGTTGATTTTTAACAGTTTTTTTATGGGTTATTTATTGGCAGATTTACTTAAAGAAGATTTCACTGCTCTTTATTGTGGTCGAACACTGTTTGAAATAAAAGCACTGAGCATTTTTTACACAACCTCTTAGGGCTGGTTTATACTTCATGCTCAGAACGCGTTCACGCACGCATCATGGCTGCCACGCGTTCCCAGCATTCATTTGACCCGTTCTCTGAGCACATCCTCAGAAATTAACGTGATACGTATGCAAGTTGCAGTGCCAGTAAAAAGTTTGGAGGCGCAGTGTGATCAAGTTGGAATGTGATGTAAGAGTCTCTGTTTACCATGTGACCGAAAGCCGCTTCGCAGATCCTACAGGATCAGTGTGCCTGCTTCGATGTTTGATGAATGGTTTGATGTGGTGAAGCAAAATGCTGACATATAAATGCATTTGTGATGCTTTTACATTCAAGTGTTCTCATATTCCCCAACGTAATGACACGATACATTGTAAAAGTCTCATCATCTTTCGTGACGTCTTTTTTTTTTTTTTTTTTTTTTTTTTTTTTTTTTTTTGCACCTTCACAACAGCTTCAGCTTCAGAATGTATAGTGACGTATTTGAGCCACAGAGAAAAAATTAAGGACGCAGTGAAAAGGTCTATTTTGTGATTAAAGTGGAAATTTCTGCCTTAATCTCAAAATGTCCACTTTAATCTCGTAGTTTATTTTATCATTAAAGTAGACCATCGTAAACATCGTCTTAAAACCGAACCAGTTATTAATCGCTACGTGCTTCTGGAGCTTCCTCCTGAACTGACAGCAGCAGAAAGCAGCAAGTGCCACACAAAACACATTTAATTTATGATATTCCAGCACTCTGCACATTTAGAATCCTTAGCTTTATACTTGATATCACTTTCTTGATGAAATGCATTAAACTTTGTATATTACATTTTACAGATAAATCAATAACTTCATTTAAATAATGAATATTGTTAATAATTACACATGTGGGGACGAACGGTGGCGGAGTGGTAGCACGTCCCTGGTGTTCCCTTCCTAGAGTTTGCATGTTTTGCTGGTGGGTTTCCACAGTGTGCTCCTGTTTGCTTACAAAGACATGCAGGTTTGGGTGTTTGGTGATGCTAAAATGACGCTAGTGTAAGTGTGTGCTTGTATTCACCTTTGAGATGAGCTGCTGCCCTGTCTAGGGATTGTTTGTGAGTTGTGTCCGCTGCATCCTCAGAATTTAATAGGTGTTCCAGGCAATTCACAACACAGTGAAGCCGAACATTTTCTGACTGTGATGATATCTCTCACTGCCACCTGGTGGATCATCTAGATTTACGTAAAATACACGCGCACGTATAAACAGTACCACACTTGTGTAGCAGTTATGTCGCGTGTAGTATAAACCCAGCCTTACTGTGTGTGTGTCCTCATCGCCTAGTCCATCTTCTGTTAGCATCTGTCATTGTCCCAGGTTCAAGTAGAGTATGCAAGCTACAGGCCACCCAAACATTGCACTCGCTACTTGCTGGCATCATGACTAAAATTAAATTACCTAACAATAGCAACAGAAGCTTAGTTGGTGTACTCCTTATGCAGGTTTTCATGCCAATTTTTCAATGACACTGCCAATGACTGAAACATTATAGAAAAACCTTAAGAAAAAGTCCAGAATGTTAAGTGGCCTAACATTAAGGATGCATGAAAAACACTGCATTTCGGCTATTTGCATGCTTCAGCCTATAATCTCTATGATGAAAGAGAGTCTTGCCCTGGTTTGCTTGCTGCCAACACTCCCAGTTTAGACTCTGGTTCCTGTAAAGAGAAAAATATATATACAAAAAATGGATACTGTGTGAAAGTACAATGATTTCTGCCCACATTCTCTCAGCAATAGCACATCTGCAGCGGCCTGAGGTTTCTGCTTGCACATTTACACTAGATTTTCACCTGCACAATCGGCCTTTAAAAATAAGAGATGCTACAAAAAGCATGGACTTGATGTGTCATGTGTGTCATCATACCTGTTTTGTCTTTTCCAGAAACACTTCTTCAGGCATTGTTCCAGTGTACAGATGCAAGGCACATGCATTTATTCAAATGAACCAAATGTTTTAATTTGCAAAAGCAATACAATTACCTAAATGAGCTGTTTATTGTTTTTAATTGGATTGATTGTTTGTTGGCTTTAATTGAAGGAAGCATCGAGTGTTAAAATGTGAAATCCAACAAACTGTTTTTAACTCGTTGTTCTTTTTTCTCTCTTGTTCTGTGTCTGTCTGTCTTCCCTCCCCCACTTTACACCTTTATTAGATGGGCCTTTGTTATGAAGAAACATCTGAATACGCACCTACTGGGCAAGCATGGTGTTGGTACACCCAAGGAGAGGTAAGTTATGGCAGAATCTTTTACTTGCATCGTTACATATTCATAAAATTGTTTCTTTTGTTATATTTTGCCTTACATAGAATTTTATGTTACTGCTGATATTAACTCATAAACCTTGAATTTTGAAAATGACGAGAAAATATTTACTTAATCTGCAGCAGAGAAAATCAATCAAAATGCTCAATATGAACTTCTGGTTATGTTTATAATGTAGTAAAAATATTTCTTTATGTCCAAACAATTATGTAACAAAATGTCTTTGATCTATTTGACTACCTGCAAGTTTTGTGAGATATGTGGCTTATGTCTCTCTCTTCTCATTTGTGAATTTCCCCTTGGGATTAATAAAGTATCTATCTATCTATCTATCTAGAAATGTACTTGATGCTTTCCCTCAGTCATCACATTGGTTCTACCCATCAAGTACCAAGTAGTTTTGGTGCTGGTAAACTAGAATCCATTCAAACTGATATATTTGCATTTAAAATGCAAACATTAGCCTATGTTTTCACCTTTAGTCCACACTACCCCATCATTTTCAAACCTGAAAAATTAAGACTTTTGAAATTGCTCTCCAGAGCTGTATACTTTTGAAAACGCAGCTCCAGCGTTGTAATGTGGACGGGCGAAAATGTGGACTTTAATTATGCTCTGACTTGCTGCTGCTTATTACGTAGCCCTTCCCTGATTGGATCCAGTTTATTACAATGTCTCATTCCCTGACTGGTCACCCTTCACGGAAGAAAACCATATTCTAACATAGCAGACAAAGAAGAGTCACTCTCTGTGGTGCTTGCTGTGTTGTACAGTACAGTTTAAATATCACATACATGCACAAAAAGGCAAGTGATTTACCAGCCGCTAACGTTTTGTGATAAATCTTGTGTCCAGTGGTGTTACCACCCACCCCTTCATGGATTTTTCCACTGCTGCACACATGCCTAGTGTACAGTAAGTGAACGTCTCTGTCATATGTATTTTTGGTCACTGTGGTGTGGATGGAGACATTTTTGGAAACAATGTGAAAATGCTAGTATGGACAGAGTTTGTTTTCATTTAAACTTGACAATTACTGCTGAAGACAGAGGATGAAATGTTTTGCTAAGACTGGTGAGCAGGAGGTCAGAATGCATATTTCTAGATTGTGTCCTCAGTAAGTGTCCTCAATAGATATATCCCAACTCAGAAGTTCACCAGAGTAGCGCAGATTTAAAAAATTAGTTGATTTATTTAATACAAAAATACACATAGGTATATGACCCAGAAAAAAATAAGAAAATAAACTATAATAACAAAAAAAAGAAGCCTATGTTTGTCTGGGTACTACTAGTACAAATAAAGGTACTGACTTGTGGGAGGCCCGGCCACTTTCCCACACTAAGAAGTGCACACTGCACTGCTTCTTACCTCCATCATATCTCTGTCTCTCAGATAACTTTTCTCTTCCTCGCACCTTGTGTCTAATTTGTTCCATATAGCCTATGGGGTGCCATCCACGACAAACTCTTCTGCCAACATCCAGATGTCTCTGCAGTTTTCACCCCCGCCTAGATTATTGGACCTCTGCAGAGTTGTTGTGGCCCTTATTACTGCAGAGTGTAGCAAGAGGCCATACATTAGACCTTACACCTCCCTTTTGCCACCTATTAGCCTGGAGGACTTATGCACTTCTGGATATTGTTCAGTATTCAGATCCATCCACTTTCTGCACACTTTATTGGGTTGTGGATTTCATTTTAAATGGATGCATTTCCCATTTTAACCCATCCATCAACACTCAAATGTCCATAATGACAAAGTGAAAACACATTTTCTGAAAGATATGCAAATTTACTAAATATCAAAAACTAAAAGTTCTCATTCATATTCATACCCTTCCGTAAGTAGTTTATAGTAGCCCCTTGGGCAACAATCCCATCTTTGAGTCTTCTTGGGTAAGTCTTTAAAAGTTTTGAATACCTGGATTTGGTTAGTTTATTCTACTCTATCTTGCAGTTCTCTCAAGCTCTGTTAGATTGGATGTGCTTTGGTTGGGCCACTCAAATATTAAAAATGCCTTTAAATGTAAACCTGTGGCACAATTGGGCAGATCTGGCCACATTCTGGTCCATTGTATTCTCGCCTACACTGCTGTTATTGGACTTACGACAACAGATCTCTTACTATTAGCCAAGTCAGACTTTTGTGTGTGTGTGTTTGGGGTGGGTTTTAGTTTTTAGGTTTTTATTTCTTTTATGAGGTGGTTGACCCACTTGTCCACCTACCAAGTACCAAATCATTTAATCTTTTCTCAGTATCTTTCTTGGTCCTGGCCACTTCCTTCAGCCACCATCTCACCAACTGGCCATGAAGCAGCATGCAAATCTGAGCCATCACCTCTTTATAGCTCCAAAATGCACATTAAGTATTAATTATCAATTTCCTTAAACGGTAAATGTGGCCTGTCTCATCCATTTCAGGGGCCTTGTGCTGCTTATTAGAGATTAGGTGAGAGAACTGGCCTTTAGCCAGTCTACACTGCCCTTATCCTCGAATAGGCATCTTGGCCCAAGATTCCTCAACTAGTAGCTATATACTTACATATACCTGTTAGCCAACTATGTGTCATGTATTCCTGGCACTTAACTGCCTTGAAAGAATATTGCATTACAGACTACAGACTCTCTCCTGTGATGGTGCCTTTGTAGAGAACTCAGTGCCCATCCTAGTGAACACTGGTTTTCTGCTGCCAATCAGGGGTACTTTTTGACTTAGAGGTTTTATTTCTCTTCTTTGTAGCATCCTAGTGTTGCCAGTTTCTCCAGACACCTGTGGCCCTTTCATAAATACTCTCTTTTCATATTCTATATATTTGTGTATGTATTAAATATAGATATGAGCATGTTTATACAAGTGTATGTCATTCAGAGCCCTTTGAATAATTATACTATTGCAAATGACACTTGACAATGGGAAAGGTGCTATTTAAATAAATGTATTATTATGATGATGGTGAAGATTATATGACTTTATTATACTACATAGTTTTAATGCTGAGGTCGTATGCCCAATGTCTCGGCCCATAATCCTTGATGATCACAGTGTATTTTTTAGGTTTTATATAATTTTTGTCATCTTTTAAGTGTCATAATATAATGCCTTCAAAATTTTAAACCGAGCTACAATACACTGTTTTGTATTTTTTTTTTCATGTAGTAAATTAAAATACAATTAAGTGCACCAAAACAAACCTGTGTCTGTTACGAAAATGTGTGGTGACAGAAAATAAAGGAGCTGACATAAAAAGTTGCAAAGGTTGACCAGGTGCTCTGCTTTCCTCCTACAATCTAAAAACATGCAGATTAGGTAGACTGACAATACTATATTGGCCCTAATATACTGTACATGTGTCTATGGGTTTGTGTCTGTGTGTTCACCCTGCAGTGGACTGGAACCCTTTCCAGGGATTGTTCCTTCCTTATATCCTATGCTTGCTGGTATAGGGTCCAATTTCCTTGTGTCCCTTCTCAGGATAAAATAGGTTTTCAAAATGAATAGATGTGCCCTGCAGTGGACTGTCGCCTCATCCATTGTTGGTTCCTGTCTTACACTGCCTATAAAAATTATTCACCCCCATGGAAGTTTTCACATTTTATTCTTAAACAACATTGAATCACAGTGGATATAATTAGGCTTTTTTTGATGCTGATCAACAGAAAATACTCTTTAATGTGAAAGTGAAAACAGATCTCTGCAAATTGGTCTAAATTAATTACAAATATAAAACAGAAAAAATAATTGTGTTAGAGTTAGTATTCACTCAGTTTAATATGACACATCTAAATCATAATTTGTTCATGAAACTGGTTTTAGAAGTCACAGAATTATTTCCATGTAGATCTCCTGTCAGTAGTCAATTGGTTTCAATTGATTATAGTATAAACAAATGTTTATCTGAAAGGTCCAACATGTGGTGATTCTATATCATGACTTGACCTACCCAATGAAGGCAAAAATACACTCCAAGCAACACCATGAATTGAAAAATACAACCTGGAAAATGGAGACAAGAAAACATCAAGGTCATTGAGTAGCCAGGTAAAATAATCATTAAGAAATGTAAAGAGTATAGCACAGCTGTAAATCTGACTAGAGCAGGCTGTCTGCAAAAACTGAGTGATTGTACATGAAGAAGACTACTGAAGAAGGACCACCAAAAGGCCTCTGAAGGACTGACATGCTAAAGTAGATAAAACTGGATTGACTCTGAAACAAACCGCTGCCCGAGTGCTTTACCAGGTGCAGCTCTACGGGGGAGTGGCAAATAGAAACAAATGCCCATAGCATCTTGGCTACAGTTTGCCAGACGGCACATGGGATAAGTGAGCTGGAAGACCAGCTACATTGTTAGCTTTGTTTTTTTTTAGCTATCAGACTAAACACTATGTTTGAGCAGTACGCATAAGCAAAAACACACAATTCCCACTGTGAAGCATGCAGGTGGTGGCATTACGCTGTAAGGATACTCCTCTGTAGCAGACCCTGGAAGGTTTATAAGAGTAGAAGGGAAAATTAAGGCAACAAAATACGTGAAAAGCCTGGAGGAAAACCCTTGATGCACTCTGCAAGAAACCATTGACAGTTTGTTTTCCAGCAAGACACCAGTCTCAAACATAAAGTTAAAGTTACACAAGAATGGTTCAAAACAACAATGTTAATGTCCCAAGTCAGTTCTCAATCCAACTGAGAATTTGTGACTGGATGTATAAAATGCTGTTCACTCCTGATCAACATGACACCTGAGAAGTTTTACAAAGAAGAATATGGAAGAATAGCATAGCCGATAGAGAGATCTATGCACACAGACTCATGACTGTCCTGGCTGCCAAAGGCGAATTTACTAAATACTGGCTTGAAGGGATTGAATACTTATGTGATCAATTAATTCAGAACCACTTTGCTGATATCTGTTTTCTCTTTGACATTAAATAGTCTTTCTGTTGATAAATGTCAAAAAGCCAAATTAAATCCACTGTGATTCAGTGTTGTGTAATAAAAAATAAGAAAACTTCCAAGTGGTGAATACTTTTTTATAGGCACTGTATGTGCAATTCTCTCAGGGTGAGTTGAGGCCAAATCCTGAATTTGGATATGATAATAAATGAAGAGATGTAATTGATTTTTTTCTCCTGAGTGATCACAATGTATCCAATCTAATGTGCACTGTATGTAATCCCTAAAAAGTACTGATAAAAAATGTATTGCTGGGTTTCACCAAAAAATTTAGAAGACGTTGTGGCCATGCATGTCTTGAATTTAATCTTATAATGTGAGCTGCACAAAAGAATGTGCAGCCTCTGAGAAAGCAGGAAATATACACTTTGGAGCTGCACTTCTGAAATTGCTCACTGCAGCTTTAATGGACAAGTAGGGTAAATCTAACATATCAAGCTCGCTCTGTCCAAACCTATTATATGCTAACTAAATTAGCTGTGACAATTAAATTAATAATGCATATTGTTTGTGAGTGTTTAGTCTTCACGATTTGACTGATATATGCAAAGATGGTAATTTATTGAAAGTAAATTCATGTAATTGTGCTGCAGAATTTGATGAACCAAAAGAAAGTGTCATCATGGTTTCCATCAAGATTAAAATAGGAAGGAAAAAAAAAACAAAAGAAAAATAAAATTTGAAAGAGTTTCTACTAGGTACACATTTCCAGATAAAGAATGAAAACTTGCTTCTTTTGACTGTTTGAATTGATGTTGGGTAAAAAGCCAGTGTTGATGAGCTTGCCACAAGGCTGTCCAGGGTATATAACATACAGTGCATTCAGAAAATATTCAGACTCCTTCAATTTCTGCACAATTTATTTTGTTGTAGATTTTATTTTAAATGAATAATTCTGACATTTTTGTCCATTTATCTACACACAGTAACACATAATGGAAGACTGAAAACATATATGCAGAAAGTTTTGAAAATTGGTTAAAAATCAAAAACTGGAGCTTCTCATTCATATAAGTATTCAGACCCTTAATTCAGTACTTTGTAGTTGTCCTTTTGGCAGCTTCAAGTCTTTTTGGGAATGTCTCTACAAGCTTTGGGCAACTTGATTTAGGGGGTTTATCCCTTTCTTTTTGGCAGATCCTCTCAGACTCTGTTAGACTGAAAGAGAAGAGAAGAGAAGCATTTTTAAACTGCCATCTTCAGGTCTCACTACAGATATTCTAAGGGGTTTAAGTCTGGGCTCTGGCTGGGCCACTCAAGAACAATTAGAGAGTTGTCCTGAAGCCAGTCCAGTGTTTTCTTGGCTCATTGTCATGCTGAAAGGAGAACCATTACCCCGGTCAAAGATTGCATACACTCTGGGGCAGGTTTTCTTCAGGGACTTCTCTGTATTTGGCAGTATTCGTCCTTCCCTCAAACCTGACCAGTTTTCCTGTTCTTGCTACTGAGATACACACTAATAGTGTGATGCTGCCACCACCATGCTCCACTGTTGTGAAGGTATTAGGCAGGTGAGGAGCGGTGATTGATCAACATCAGACAGTGTGCTTGGAGTTATGACCAAAGAGTTAATTTTTGTTTTATCAAATCAAAGAATCTTTTCCCTAATGCTCTTCAAGTCATTTAAATTCGCCGTTCTCGCCCAATAGATTCTTGCTCTTTCCATGGCTCATTTCGGTAGCTATTTTTAAAAGTATGGTTCACTGTTTCTGCACTAGTTGGAATTCTTAAAACATTTTTTTCTAGGCTCCCTTGCAGCTGGCACTAAAGCTGCACACTTGCATGATGAAAAGAAAATAATAATAAATACTCCAATGTCATGAAAATGGCTGGTGATAGGAAGAAACACCACAGATGTTTACAGAGATATTCAGATGTGATAAAGGAGTGCTAAATGGACTACTGAGGTGTGAAGTAGGCCAGCCACCCCACATCATAAACACAGTGACCAATGTGGTATTGGAACGCCCAGAGAGTTTATTGTATTCTATTTCTTACTTTGTATTTTGCTTACTCATTCATTTTATTCCCTCCTTTACCTTGTTTATTTGTAATATAAGTAAAGATACCATTTTTATTTCACTTTAACCTCCTGGCTTTTACTTGAGCTTGAGAACACTCTCTGTCTTCTACAATATATTTACCAAACAGTTTAATAATCATGCAACAACGAACAAGCAATGCAGAAAAGCCACCTGGAAGCTTATCTAGACATTCTGTTGCCATTCAACACGTGCCACCAAATTGCAAGAAGTTATAAAAATTCAAAGCACACTTTTATATTTCAAAATCTTTCCTTTCACCATCAGTGTTCAGAAAATGGCTGCAGCTTGCTTCTCTTTCAACAGGCTGAAAGCTTAGAAAGCTGGAGGTAATTTTAACAGGCGGCAAAGGTGTTGCAAATTAGCCAAATTTCAGCTGCGACGCTTGTCGCATCCCGTTGCCTGCTGCGGAGCTTTAATTGTTACCTTAATTAAGAAGGCACATGTGAGCCTGGGTGGGCTTTGTCACTGAATAAGTGCTTGTGTAAACAGATATTATTTATCGGTGCCCTCAAATCTTGATTGCGTATTTGTTCACCAGCTTATTTTATTATTTTATTTTAGCTGTGTATTTCATTCTGTCGAATTTTAGATTTAGAGTTGGTGACTAAGTTATCCTTGAATAGTGCCTTTACTTTGACAATTTGCACATGCTTCAAAAGTATCATTATAATGTAATTTGTTGTGGCTTAAACTACTCTATGTTGCAAAGATCAGGATCCCTTGTACATTGCTGATGGTGAGTAGGGATCCTTGGCTTTATTTTGCTTTTCAACTCGCCATTCATTTATTTCCTTGTGCTTTGTTTTCTGTAATAGCAGCATAGACATAACAAACACCTAGATGTCTTTCTATTAGTACGGTATCTTAGCAATTTGTTACATGGAATGACCTTCATTCTGCAAAAAAATGAATAGGCTGGCATGTGTTTTTGAGAAAGCTGTTTCATTTTAGCCATTTTTGAACCCAGAAATGAATTGTAGGAGTGTGAGTACCTTGCAACCCAAGTGAATAGAATAAAAGGTTTCAGCAGTGCTAATACAATTACAAAGGTTTCTCTAATAACCAATTAGTATTTAAAATGACTAATTAAAGATAAACTAAGGGAAATGGCCATTATAACACTAAGGGAATGGAGGTGAAAACGGGCCTTTATAGTCATATGTGACTAATAAATAAAATCAGCAGTTTCAAACAGTAATAGTCATTAGAAACACTAGTACAGAAAAAGGGGTCTGAGTGTAGACTTGTTGCAGCACTAATATCTGTAATCAACCCAACAACTTATGACACCTACAGCTCTACTGATCAGCTTTTTGCTTTGCATGCATTAAAAAATAGTCTGTACATTTGCAGTGCCATTTCTTATCTGGGCAGGCTCTGAAGTATCATGCTGCTAAATAAAATACAGGTTATATGGAAAGCGTGAATCCATTTACATTTTTAAGATTAATGCTATCAGTTCATTAACATGCCCTTAAATGACACCCCATTCATTTTGCATATAAAAATAGTTTACTCTGCCCCATTTTACTCATTTTGGTCCAATGTAGCATAAGGTCTGGGGTCACTGGCTCCACTTTTTCAAAAGCAAAATGGATTTGGCTTTCTATAAGGATCGTTTTAGCCGTGGCTACAGCAGGCTGTTGAATGTCTGTGCTTAGATGGCCCCGAGTGAAATGTAACAGCTCTAGCCGATTGCTGAATTCACAGAACGGGGCGCGAAAGGAGGGCAACAAATGGCTTTTTTAATAGACTGATCAGTTGGAATATGAATGGACTAAATCCATCATTTTGATCTATCCATCAGCCTGGCGCAGACCTCTGCTAACGATGTAAGCACAATGGACCATTGCGGTCGAGAAGCAGGGGCTGATCTGTCATAAACACTGTAGAATGGATAAGCTGAAGTCACTAGATTTGCACCTTTTCAAGCTTCTATTGAATGATATCTTCATAAAACAGCATTCTTGCATGTGATCTTGTGTTATGTGCAGATTTTAATGAATGGTTGTAGTTTGCCATTTTATTCACTTTAGCATTTTCATGGCTACAAATGTTGTGTAAAGGGCTTAACCTGAGAAAAACTGCCTAAAAAGCAAGATTTTACAAGTGTTTAAAGTAAATAAAGGCAGTTTTTTTAAAGGCAGTTTTTAAGGAGTTTAACTTAACACCCTGACACCCCCTCCCTTTTAATGGTGTCTGTAAAAGTCTTCATCTCCTATAGACATTGTTGGTCTGAAAGCTTTACTTGGCTGGATATTTCCAAAGGTTTTTTTTTTTTTTTTTTGTTGGATAAGTTGCAAATACTCAAATATTTAATTGATTTCAGGGGCAAATAGCATAATAGTTCAAGACAATGCAAAATGTCTGATAATTCTTATATAGTGCAGTTTGATTTAAAAGTCATTGCTCTGTGTACATTTTTAAATATAGCTAACATACAATAAATAAAAAATTATCTTAAATTCTCAAAATTACTTGCAGCGTAGTGCACAAACTTAATGTGTACTTTCATAGAGAATTAAAATTATCCATTGGTCTTTTAAATTAGGCTTTTAATGTGACTAAGTATTTATAACTGGGAAACAAGCAGATCTCCGGCCCTCCCAGGATCAAGGTTCAAGCCCCAGTACTTCATGAGCACAAGTAGGCTGCAATGCCACACATGCTTGATGCTTAGCAGATGCTGGAGCTGCTTCTTCCTATCACATAATTGGCTTTCACAATTTCTTCATGCTCAGCAGATGTCGCTGCTCTTCTTTTTCTGTCTGCCACATTACCTTCTCGTAAGAATGACGTAAATCCTGATAACTTCACGAGCATTGCTAACAGACACATTTCAAGTGTATCTGCACTATGTGCACAGTTGATAACATGGCTGTTCATCTGTGATTTGTTTCACTCTCCATGTGCAGCTGTTGTTCATTTTCTTCTTGTCACCTAAGAGGCTTTGGCAGTTCACTTTACACCCATCAGATGCCACTGGTCTTCTTTTCCTCCCTGCCTTGTGACCTTCTCCATCAGTTTGCCTATTCATTTTGCTGTTAGAAATAAGCAAACCTGATTACTTACCTGATATCTCAGTTGCCATCAGTCAAATGTTGTGTTTCACCATCTTCATCTGCATCTTAAACATCTGATTAAGACTAAGATCAAAGTTGTAGTCTCAGTGGTTTGTGTGTAGTGGAACACCTTGGAAAAAATCTTATGCTAACTATTAACAATAATTCGCTAACAATGCATCTATTATGCCTAGCAGACATGAGACTTCAGTGGGCAACTAGAAGACAAAGACGTAGTTAAAGAACCATAACAAGAGTCAGAACCAGGAGAACAACTTTCCATAATGTAAGCCAAGAATTGTGAGACAAAATCAGAGGGAGTGCAGAGAGTTGAAAAATGAGAGAAACAAAAACATTTTTCAGAAAGATTTGACGGGTTTTGGAATCTGTGTAGTCAGATAGGGAAGTGTACTCCTGGATGATCTTTTATCCTGTTGTGATATGATTGACAGGCCACGACTATTTTGGGACAGACCTAGCAGCAGGAATTAGCAATAGTGCTGACAAAATGGTGGCAAAATAACAGCCCACATCACTAATAAGAATTTAAACTATAACTACATTTCAAAAATATTTTAATTTTGTATTTTATCTGTCCATCTTCCATTTTTTTTCCTGAGCCATCTTATTCTACTAAAGGGTTGCTGTGGAATGGAGACTATCCCAGATAGGTAGGAACCATCACTGAAAAGGAAATCATACTTAGAAATTATTTTTATTTTATGATTTTTATTCATTTTACTTTTAGGATTATTTTTAAGTTGTTAAACGTGATCTATTATGCGTCAGTGTAAGGAGACAGAATCTTGATTAGAAGAGTCCCGAAGAAAGAAGTAATCTTTAACCTAGCCAAAGTTTGTTAATGGAATAACAGTTTTATCTTTTATCTAAACTGAAACAATAAGCAAATATTGCATTTGAAAAGTTGTTGCCGAAGATGAGTAGTGGTAGGTCTCTGGTAGCTGAAAGCAACTATGGATATTTTGCGTCCTATCTCTCGATGTTCAACTAATGTTCTTTAAAGCTGTTGAGACTGATGTAGGAATGGCAGTGTCTAACTCTTGAGGTTTAATACAGTCTCAGATGATTCAGCAAGCGCACTGTGCTGAACTTTAAACTGTCTGCACTTGACAGCATCACGTGACACATACTCTTGGTTATTCTTGGGTAAGAAAACCATAAAAGTTAACTTAATGATCCACAAAATAGTGATACGCATAAAATATAACATTGGTGCCACAGTAATAAGCTAATATTTTTTAAAAAACACATTTATCCAAACCCCCAAAAGAAGGAACTTAGACCAAAACCAAAATAAAGTCAGAAAAGACAAAAAAAAATTTAATCCAGGTCATAACATAATCAGGGGTCTCAGTAAATGACATCACAATGCATGTGAATAGAGGTGCCTGCTTTTGTTTAATGGTTTGTACTGGAGATGTAAATAACTGTCAGTCACAAGCATGCAGGTTGAGCATGAATATTGTTGATGACTTTTTAAATACTCTATTCTTATTGTAGTTATTGATATATAAAAATTAATTGTAGGGTACAACACCTTGGGAAGGACAAGTAGGCTAGAAGTATAACCAAGAATGATTATGATTAAAACAAAAGGTGTCATTATGGCAGTGAATGGCAGCAATTAAAACCTAGAGTAAACTTTATTGGAAACAAGTTCAGAATTAGAGTGAAAAGAAAAAATATGATGCATAAGACCCAACAACTAACCGTGTTGCCCTAAATCTAAATCAAAGAAATCCAGTGAGACGGATGTCTTGTGTTCACAAGTACAGCAGTAGTTAGTGAAGAAATGTCACCTTTACTTTTAGAAAATCAAGACTTTTTTTTCGCCAAGAACTTAGAATTGCAAAGCAGTTTAATTCAAACTTCCTCAGTTTCTGCAAAAGTTGCCATGTTATATAGACATTTCACCCGTCCTATTTTAAAACACACTTGATAAAGTCCAGGGTGATAGAGAAAAAAAAATAATTTCCAAACAAATATCCTTAATTATGCATAACTCTGGTGCTATTGCAGAAAATGGTTCAAATAAATAAAAATTATGTGAAGTTAGTGTTAGCTTAATCAACAGTGGTCTTCACTAGTGGTCAGAGATTTGTGTAATTTATATAAATGCTTTACATAAAAATACAGTTGTGTGTTTAAAATGCTGTTCAATTTCAATAGCACCACCACCACTACTTGCAGGTCACCATTTGGCCCATTTGCTGCTTTCTAGTTGATATCTCATTTATTCAAATGCATTCTCTTGTGTAAGAATCTCTTCTGGCAAAGGGTTTATTGCTACATTTTCAACTGTACTCTGTGTATTTGAAAGCTTGTGATCACAGCTGCAAATATTTCCCTGTTCTATGTTTTATGGAAGATTAAATGAAAAAAACTAATACATCTGTTTTTTCACCTACTCAAAGAACTTTACATTGACAGTGGGGTACCACTTCAGCCACCACCAACACGTAGCTCGCACCTGGATGATGCAGTATCAACCATTTTTGTGTCAGGTACACTCACCACACATTAGTTATTAAGTGGCGAAAGGGTAAGAGAGATAGTTAGCCAATTTGAGAAAGGAGATGACTAGAGGGCCAGAATGGATAAGACAGTGGGGTGCAACTTAGTCAGGACATCAGGAAAAACCCTACTCCTTTCAAAAGATCCTCAGGAATCTTTTATGACCATAGAGAGTCAGGACCTCAATTTTTACTCATCTGGGGTGCTGGAGCATTGGGATCCACTCACAGACCACATGGTTTTTCTGCCATTGCATGAATTCCATAGTCCAGTCTAAAATATAAACTTCTGTATAAAATGTATACAGTATACTTATAATATTGGGCTTACATTCCAGGAACTGCGGTGGGTTGGCACCCTGCCCAGGATTGGTTCCCTGCCTTGTGCCCTGTGTTGGCTGGGATTGGCTCCAGCGGACCCCCGTGACCCTGTGTTCGGCTTCAGCGGGTTGGAAAACGGATGGATGGATGGACATTCCAGGAATGGCTACTCTGAATAACATAAATTAATCATATATAGTGAAAGTATACAAAGAATAAAATAAAGATGGTTGAGGTCCTGGTGAATGCCCTGTTTAATTTTTATGTTCAAAGGACGAAATGTAGTGAGCACCAGTTTGCTAAAAATAACGTTCATTGTAACAGTGTTGTACAAAGAAAAAAGGCTTTACACGCATGGAACTCCATGTCTGTGTGTTGATGATCCGATCATGAACGCAGACCTCTGGCAGTGACCTTGGTTAAATACTGTGTTGACTAAAAGGGCCAGGGTGAAATGGCCACAGGAAGTGCCCTCAGTGGTCATTCTCTGCTCCAGGGAAACAAATGGAAGAAACGTTTTTGGCATTGTCGCAATCAGTTTCTTTGCTGTATTAACCCACCATAAACCTGTAAAATGCTCCCAATGTTCACGTATATATTTAAAAGTGGAAGCTAACATAATACTGCACATGTAATTCATTACTAACACATAGAAGAATATCATGTTTTCTGTTGTGCTTTGCTAAACATCTGTTTTAAAGCACATGGCCTCATTCATTCATTTATTTATTCATTCATTCATTTTTCAGTTAACTTTTTCTTTAATAGTGCCTCTAGGATTGAATCGACTGATCTAGATAGATAGATAGATAGATAGATACTTTATTAATCCCAATGGGAAATCTGGCTTGGTGTTTGTGCGCCCTTTTCCTCTTTCAGTATTTTACACACATCTGTCATGAAGCCGTGTACCAAGTGGAATGGAATGCAGTCTTTGGGTGTTAAAGTCATGATTAGAGATCCCCTTCTTTCGTATCGTTTTATGACATAACACTTTAGCATATTGATTTTATGCTGCTTCTCATAATGCACTACCATAACTTTTGTCAAGTGCTGAGTGTTTGCCTGACACAGCTGCAATAGAAAACCATATTGTATGTCTAGTCTGTGACACAGATGTTTACTCAAAGTTTCGAGTTCAATCCAATATGGTGGAGTCTTGGAGGCTGCTCTT
>NC_041406.2:89626629-89659129 GCF_900747795.2 Erpetoichthys calabaricus | reverse complement strand
GTGAAAATGCTAGTGTGCGCAGAGATTGTTTTCATTTAAAAACATAATTTTTTACATAAAAATGTAGTCCTGGAGATGCATAAGCAAAGACTGTGTCATATCTCTGCTTTCTTTACTATCTAGATAGCACCTTTTCTGCCACCATGTAAACAGCTAGAGCTTACCACATACCATACAAAGCCCAAAGTCTCCCAAAGTGTTCAATCCACCTCTTGTAACAGAGTTCCATCAGACCTCTAGGTTAGAATCTGTTGATTGATCTACAGCAGGGCCCGGTTGGATGCCTGCCTCAGATGTCCTTCAACCTCCACTAATGTTGCTGGGGTATTCCAAATATATGTTGGGGGCAGTCAATGTCAGAATCGAATCATCCTCCCTGCTTCAGTACTTGCTCCTTCATCGTGGGAGTCGACTGATTTCCCTTAACAATGCCCATTTTCTAAGCAGGGCTTGACGTCCCCAACCTTTTTGGCACTGTCTTGCCCTCTGATGTCTATTTTTCACTTTAACAAATATAGTCAGTTGTTCTAGCTACTTTTCAGCAACTTTTTTCTTTCATTTTCTGCACAGCTTGCAGCTATTTATTTTTCATGTTTTTTTTTTTTTTTATTCTTCCAGTACTGAAATGAGGACCCATATCCCATTTTATATTTGAGCTCAACAGCACTTCATCTAAATGGGACCACTTGTTCCACTTAAAACTACCTTCCAGTGGCCACTGTAGTTCTTCTGTCTGGTGTTTGCCATTAACTTATTCCATTGCTTCAGCTTTTTATTTGCTGCATATTAGTTATGTTCCATAAACAAAGCAGGGTGTAAGCCCTTTTAGAGGGCACAGAGTATGCATTACCAATTTTTAAACATTAAAGCTGTCAAGCAATTATGAAAAGCAGGAACAGATATGACAGAGTGTCACCAGCACTTGATTCATAGAGCCACCCATCTGCCTTGGGAACAAAAGTAAATGTATCCTTTATCTTACAGTCCAGGGGCAGGCAGGTCACCTCCTGAATGAACTCAATCCTACTTCTACCACCAAATTGTAGAGGCAACTCACTTTTCTTAAAAAAAAAAATAAAAATAATAAAACTGGAGCCAATGTAGCAGCTTTATTGGAGAAAGGCAGCAAGGAGCCAGGGCAGTTTGACAAGCATTTCTAATCAGTTCATCTAAGGCACTTTCTATTATAAATAATGCAACTTAAACAAGAAAATTAATTGTCCGCAGCATAAGCTTTCTGTGACATAAATTTCCTATTTTTTATTTATAACAATCCCATAAAGCTTTGCATTCTTAATATAACTGTCTTGAGATGGCTTTAGTCAGCTTTTAGCCAAAGGCAATCAGGCCTACAAGCCTTGCAGTGTAGAAAAAAAAATGTTGCAATACATGCAAAACAAATGTCATAGGAAAGTTTAGGCCAAAAGTTCTGCAAGACACATTTGAAGGAACAAGGTGCTAAGCTTAAGTATAGATAGACCTAACAAGGTAGCCTTTTTGGAAATCCTGCCTCTCTCCAATTTAGTGTTGCAGGAAGCCAGAGCCTATAATGGTGGCATAGGGTGCAAGGTAGGAAACACCTTGGCTGGATGCCAGTCCCTCCCTGGGCAGACACCCTAACCGTAACCCTAACCTAGCTATACTCACTCATGCTTTGACCATTTGTAGAAGAAAAAAACACCTGGAGGAACTGACGCAAACATGAGAAGAATGAAATCATTTTTAAAATTAAATATTTTACAATGAACAGGCACAACTGTGAAGAATAATTATTATATAGACAGTCTGCATGACAAAAAAATGATTTATGCACTGATTCTATTAAATTAATCCACTTTGGGGGAATAAATTAAGTGGATTAACAGTCCTGAAGACTCCATCAATAAAATATCCTAAACAGAGATTTTTATATGGAAATTTTTTGGGAAACCAAATATACGTGAGAGAATCATTTAAAAATCATGTAGAAAAGTGCAGAAACTATTAAATAAAAGTAACTTAAATAGAGAATATAATAAAAAACAACAAACTAGGCTCTGTTCAAAAATTGGTTGTCAAGCAATCTTGCTGTAGATGTTGCAGAAATATTCATTTTTACTCTTATTTCAATTCACTATTGAAAATTCCAGTACATTCAATCCAGGGTAGCCTGGTTTGTGGTCACATGCAGCCCACAGACAATTAACTATGCTCCTTTGCCATTGTTCTGATTTTAAGCTGCCATCATGCATGTTAGAGGTGGAAGTCTAGTTCTTCTGTGGCATCTCTATAGATAACAGTTCGGTTCTGCAGCCACCTGCTATTGAATGAGTACAAGACCAGAATAATGGAGACCTTAATTTTTCTTCACACAATTAGATGTAAAATTGAGTATCATGTTGTGTTATATTTGATCAATCATCAGTGCATACAAGTCAGCCCATTTCATTTTATTTAAAATTTATCATGTCTTATACTGTACAAATTTAATACTAGTAGAAAAAATAAAGTGTAGCCAAAAGGCATGTCAAACTTTTTGCTAACTCAAAATTTGGGTAAACTGTGCATTTTAGCTGAAATGAGGAAAAAGGTGTTACAGTTCCCTGGACAGAATTTCCTTTTATTATATGTAAAAACCAATTGGGCAAATACACAGAAATCATTATACACATGCTCTCAGACAGATAGTAAATACAAGTTAACAACCATATGCCTGTGTTTTTGTTTGTTTGAATTTATTTTAAAGTAGCAGCTGGGCCTATCTGCACTAATTCTTTTTGTAATTTTAAACATTTCCATTGTGTCCCCTCATCATCTCTGTTTGCTTAAACTGAAACACTTCGCCTCCTTTAATCTCTCCTTAAAGCTTGTACCTCTGAGTCCTGAAATCGGCTTAGTTGCTCTTCTGTGGACTTTCTCTAGCACCACTACTTTTTAGTAATATGGAGTCCAAAACTAAACCCAGGAGATGTGTCACTAGTGTGTTATATAACTTAAGCATAACCTCCCAATACTATGTATAACCTAGCATCTGATTAGCTTTCTTGATTGTTTCTGTACACTGTCTGGACTCATAGGAGACACATAGTGATGTGTCTCCTATGACTCCTAGGTTCTTCTTACAAGGTGTACTTTCAAGTTTCAAACTTTTTGCTGAGTATTCTGTTCTAACATTTTTTCTTCCTAGATGTAATACCTTATATTTACTCATATAAAATTTAATCTACTCCAGATCTGCTGAAGCCTGTATGCTGTCCAGTTCCTTCTAACATTGATTCATTTGCAGATATAACCAATGTATTGATTATACTAGCAAACACATGGCCATCTGTTCCTCAAATAAAGGTGGCTTATATAGCTCAAGCTGAACATTTCCATATTGGCCACACATTTTTTTTTTTGTTTTTAATTAGGAAAAAGTACCGCCCTACAGTGAGCCTCATCAACGATCTAAGTTTGGAAAGTAGTGCTCCATAACCAAACATTGATGTAAAAGCAGTGTTTGCATATGAGCAGAAGAGCTGAGTATTTGATGGTCTCTGAATTTGTTGGCATACATTCCTCTATAACTGTTGTTCTTGCATCCTGTATTGTGGAGTATATTTGCCATGTTGATGAACCATACTGTAATATTAGCCAGCTGCTGAATGGCTCTATATTTGGGCATACCTCTTGTCATTCTTTTTCATTGAAGCACCTCCTGTGTTTTATGTCGCGGCTGGAGTTGTTTTTCAGGCCTTTATGGTGTGTGGTACAGTCAGGAGCAGAGGGCAGATTGTTAAGACATTTCTTTGTCTTTGTCACACGTGCATTCTATTTCCTCTGCTTGATGCCCAGCAAATGGCACTTCTTTTCTTCTTCATCTTCTTCTTCTTCTTCTTTATATAAGAAGTCTCAACAATGTGCTTCAATCACAGCTAATACTTTTCTTTTCCTTTTTGCAATGCTGTTATATTGAGTAGTTAGCCATAAGAAAAACTCAAACCGTGTTATCTTAGTGAAGGTTGCCCGTACCCAAAGTTTTTACTTCAGCATGTGTCACGTTGTAAGCTTTTGAATAAGACCAATATCAAGGGTTCTTGCACCAGAGAGACACAAGTAATCATGTGAGAGTTGGGCACAACACTTATCATTTCATATGTACAAACATTTTTGTGTATATTAAAATGGGCAGTGACACCAGAACTGATCCCTGATGACCCAACACCTTTAGCATAATCTAATTCTAAAACCGTAACCCCTTTGCTCCATGTACATCCTGTTTTAACATAGAGCTCTAAAACATTAAACTGAAAGAGATTCGTTCAATTTAGGGCCATGGACTACTAAAGTTTGTCCCAACAGGAAAGGGTGCAAGGCAGGGATCAACCCTGGATGGGAGAGCCATTTCTCATAGGGTACCCTCACACACACAAGGTTTATGACTGAGCATTCCAACCAGGGTTGGTTCTTTTTGTAGCTGATGCTGCTGGGGTAGTCTTTGTCCCCCAGTGACTCTGGATTGTGAAATGAATGAGTGAATAAGTTTGTTTTTAAGAGCAAAATAAACTGCTTATTCTAATACAGCAGTCACAGGGAACTGAAGCCTGTCAACACAGTACGTGGGCACAAGGCAGAAACCAACCCTGTAAAGGATGTCAGTCTATAGCAGGGCATACTCATGCATATGTCAACAGTCATAAGATTATTACTAGAAATGTCATACGTTAAAGTTAGAATGCCTCACAAATTGAAATAAAACAAACAAACAAACAACATAGCTTGAGTAATTTAAGAAACCAAAAATGGTCTTTTGGTCACACTGAGAGCCACAGTAGGCACACTAACTATGACTATAGGTTTCACTAAAGATGCCCGTCTTTTTGCTATCTGCGTATTCTTCTCCGATCTTCATAAATGCTAACTTATGAAATGAAATCCCTGAGGTCCTCCAGAACAAGATCCGCCCACTTATCTAATTGAATAATAAAGATCCGAAATGTGCATGCAGCAGAGTGCCTGTCACCCTAAGATGCTGTGTCTTACATATGCCAGGGTGGTTGTTGTTGTTTTTTTCTTTTTTTTTTTTGATTTTTTTTATTTTGTAAGAGCTTTTGAAATGAGTGATTGTGTTAATATTGCCGTTAAAATTAAATGATAATTAGATTTTGTTAGTTTAAAGCTATTGCAGTCTATAAAACTTTGATTACTTGAAAATTACCAGCATTAGTTTTTATGGGTTTACCCATGTGATTACTCACAAAGATTTTATGTACTTTCTGAGCATATGGCAGAAACTAAAGATGTATATGTGCTATAAAAGTGTTTGCTTTCTCAAAGTCTTACTCTTGTTGTCTTAGCAAAATAGTGGTTATGTAAATATGAGTAATAAATCCAGATGCCACGCTTGCGGTGTGAATGCTGCAAACATTTTTAGTACAAAAAAAAACATGGAGGGGGAGAACAGAAGGCTGGGAATCTGTGCACTTAGGGCCTGGGCTGTGTGGCCACACTGCTTCTGTGGATAACACTTAAATATTAGAACACAGCCAGCTGGTGACTGATGATGGATGGCTTTTATTGACACTTATTCCTAAGGATTTCTGGGAAGATTTCTCTTGTGCCCTGTTAAAATTAAAGCCAGTCCATGGAAGGAAGCAAAGTCAAACACTGTTTACTGCATCATTTACATTTTTATCAACATACAGTGACTAAAAGTATTCTCCCTTGAAAGTTTTCACATTGTTATACAGCATTGAATCATGGATTTAATTTGGCTTTTTTTTGACATTGGTCAACAACATTTATTTATCTGGCACCTTTCAATACAAAGTATAAAACTAGGTGTTTCACAATTGGTAGTAAGTGAAAACAAAGGAAAAAATGATCAAATAAACTAATTAAAGTAAGGGTCAACTCCTTTATACCAACAGAAATAGATCTGCATAAAGCCTCACTGTGACTGTGACAGTCAAGTCAGAAGTTTTCTTACATTTTAATTTTCTTCCTTGTTCAGACCAATGTGTGTTTATTTATTTATTTATTTATTGAGTTTCTGTAAAAAGCCAAATTTCCCCCTGGAGACAAATATCTATCTATCTATCTGTCTCTCTCTATCTCTCTCTCTCTCTAAAACCAATTGGTTGCATCAGTAGGGATTTAGGTGTGTCATATTAATAATTATGTGTTTGTTTTATATTTTTATTTGTAATTCGCTACACTTACTTGCCAGGCAAAAGAATAATTTAAAAAATAGCATGAAATAGAGACTGCAGGCAGGGTAGAATGGGTGGAGAAGAGTGTCAGGAGTAATTTGTGACAGACAGGTATAAGCAAGAGTGAAAGGGAAAGTCTACAGGACAGTAGTGAGACCAGCTATGTTATATGGGTTGGAGACGGTGGCACTGACCAGAAAGCAGGAGACAGAGCTGGAGGTGGCAGAGTTAAAGATGCTAAGATTTGCACTGGGTGTGACGAGGATGGACAGGATTAGAAATGAGGACATTAGAGGGTCAGCTCAGGTTGGACGGTTGGGAGACAAAGTCAGAGAGGCGAGATTGCGTTGGTTTGGACATGTGCAGAGGAGAGATGCTGAGTATATTGGGAAAAGGATGTTAAGGATAGAACTGCCAGGTAAGAGGAAAAGAGGAAGGCAGGAAGGCCTAAGAGGAGGTTTATGGATATGCTGAGAGAGGACATGCAGGTGATGGGTGTGACAGAGCCAGATGCAAAGGACAGAAAGATATGGAAAAAGATGATCCTAACGGGAGCAGCCAAAAAAAGAAGAAGCAGCAGCATTCCTTCCACACCTTTCTGCCCTACTTATACCTGCAGCATTTCTCCTGTGCTTCTGTTCGGTATCCTTGCTTGTCTTAGCCTCTCTTGCCGTACGTGTATCCCCAGCATTTCTTAACGACTCTCCCCTGTATCATGGTATTTCTGAACCTTTCTTGCCTGACACTTTCTGGCTGAATCACATTCCTGTAAATCCTGCTTCTCACACTCAGTCATTTCAAAATACATTGCTCACCTCCTGTTCTCTTTTTGACTGCCATCTATGGTAGATGGGCCACCATTACTCACTGTGAAAACATCTGTCATATTTTTCCAAATATTTTGCTTCTTTGAAGGCAACTTTAGCTGCACCTTGTTAGTACTTAGCAACCCAAAGTCGCTCAATAAGGTATTCACTTTTCTGATGTTGAAATGTTAACATTTTAACTGTAAAAATAAAAAAGTCACAATCCGGAATTGACCCCTAAATTATTGTGTCATCATCCTTACCAATGAACAACCACAGTCCAACTGACCAATCAGATTGTTCGGAGGATCAGGGTACACACCCACACACACCCCAACAATGGTGTTTTATTGTCGAGTGTAGAAAAAATTAGACTACTTTGCACAGATCTACTTTCACTTTGGCATTAGGTAATCTTTTTCTGTTGATCAGTCAAAAAAAACCAAAATAAATCAACCAAACTTCAAAGGGGATGAATACATTTTATTGGTAAAATGTAATGGAAGTACTGTATATAACATGAAGAGTTGAAGTGTAATATTGCGTTCAATTCTATAGACTTCTCATTTTTCTAATCATCTTGTATTTGTCCTTGTTATTTTGTAATTGTTCACATGTTTGTTTTATAAATCTCCATTGGGGACGTGTCATGTGAAGGCCACATCACCAAGTGAAGTCTGACTGACTGATAGTAACTTCTACAAAGATGTACATTTTTTGGTAATCCAAAGTATGAGAGTGAACATACTCTACAATGGACTGGCATTCTCTCCAGACCTGGTTCTTGTCTTGTGCCCCGTGCTACCAGAATGAGCTTCACCCTCCCTCCCCACCACTGAATGAGATTAAGTGGGTTGTTATTGTGGTTCTATTTGATTTTATATATGGAAATACAGATCTTCAACTTGTAGTGTAATAGGGAGTTTCTTTGGAGTAATGCTTAATGTCAAAGGCACTGTATAAAATAAAGACTCAGTGTATGATGTGCAGTTTGCATCACATGTATCTACGGTCAAATGCTGTAGTATGTGCTGTATTGCGATGGGATTTGCTCTGCTAAGTGCCATCCAACATTGTTTTCTATAAAAGGAACTGTGTAGAATGAAGCTTGAATGATATTGCAAGCTGTTGATTTTAGTCTCTGCTATTATGTACTGTAACGAATTGCTTTATTTTCCTCTGTAAAGCACTTAATGGTAGGGCTGAGTGTGACACAGTATGTGAGGGAATATGCCTGGTTAAAGTGCTTTGTAATCTATGATTACTCACATCACATAGAAAAAAAAAACATATGACGTTTATATGTTACTGTGGGAAATAGCAGGATGCAGGATTAGAACGTCAGTTTTTCACAAGCAGTGGTGTTTCAGCAGGTAAAATTATATAATGAATGTTAAGAGAACCAACATTACATCAAAAAAGGATTGTGGTGGCTGTACTTTTCTCTAACATTAGTTTGTAATAGAATATCCTTTGTGATCCAGAGTTCACTTACAGTATTCTCATTTAACAGGAGAAACCTGTTCAGATGTGGAGAAGAATTCCTGGGCAAAAGCATCTGCTTGACATTTTGTTCAGTGATCACAGTGGTGTCAGAAGATACAGTAGAATTTTAAATGCTGTGATTCCCCTAGTAACTGTAACTGATTTTACTTTAGCATGAACTTCGGTTTACGAGACTGAGTTGCATGTCTCAGCATTCAATTTAAAGTTTCCTTTTTATACACGTGGATCCTGCAGAATAGTGTAATGTTCAGTGTAATATGTGGTTCCTAATTGGCAGTCAGTGTGGACTAGTTGTACATTTTGCTATGTTGGAGCCCTGTGCTAAAATCATTTTGAATTATGTTTTCCCCTCATCAAGCAACACTTAGTACCCCAGAATAATAAAGCAAAAACATTATTTTAGGAATTTTTGCAAATGTATTAAAATGAAAAACTGAAAATATCCCATTGATGCAAGTATTCAGGCTCTTTACTTAGTACTTAGTTAAAGACTATGATGTTACAAGCTTCACACACCTGGATTTGGGCATCTTCAGCCATTGTTGTCTAAAGATCCTCTTGGCTCTGTCAGCTTAGATGGAGACCATCAGTGGACAGCTGTTTCAGGTCTGTTCACAGATAGTTGATTGGGTTGAAGACTGGGTTTTGTGTTGGGAATCTCAAGGACATTCAAAGAGTTGTCCCTAAGTCACCCCGTGTTGTCTTTGCCTTGTACTTAGGGTCATTGTCCTGTTGGAAGGTGAACCTTCAGCTCAGTCTGATGTCCAGAGTGCTCTGGAGCAGGTTTTCATTAAGGATATCTTTGTACTTTGCTTTGTTTAGCTTTTCCTCAATCCTGACTAGTCTCCCAGGCCACCACCACCACTGTTGGAATGCTGTTGCACAGACGGTGAGCTGTGTCTGCTTTTTTCCATACATGATGCTTAGAATTGAGGCTAAACAATTCAGTCTTGGTTTCATCAGACCAGAAAATGTTTCTCACAGTCTGAGAGTCCTTTGGATGCCTGAAGAGAGGCTTCCGTCAGGACACTCTGCATTTAAGTCAAGATTGTTGGAGTGCTGCATTGTTGTTCTGTGGAACTTTCTCCCATCTCCACACAGGTTCTCTGCAGCTGACCATCGGGTTCTCGATTTAACTCTCTTCTTCCATGATTGCTCACAAGGCAGCCAACTCTAGAAAGAGTTGTGGTTATTCCAGAAATCTCCCATTTAAGAGTTATGTAGGCTATTGTACAATACTTTTGTGAATCTTCAGTGCTACGGAAATATGTTTTTTAGCCTTTTTTAGCCTTGGCTCAACACAATCCAGCCTCATGGTTCTGCAGGCAATTCTGCAGTTCTCCTTCAAACTCATGGCTTGAGGCATTACATTCTTAAACTTGCTTAATCTACTCTTGGTCATGGTTGACCAGTGCTTATACTGACACCATCAGGTGCAATGGAGGAGCCAAGTCTGGATAGTGTTGCCAGTCTATTGCAGGGTCCAGTCATGCTCACAACCAACCACACAGGGGCCATTTTATCCAGAAAGATTTTGGGGATGTAGCAGGAAAACCCATTCAGACGTGGGGAAAACATGCAAAGTCCATACAGACAGCCTCTTAGATTTAAACAGAATGCACTGGATCTGTGAGGTGGCAGCGCTACCCACTGTGCCACAGTGTCACCTTTATATAAAACAGAGTTTGTTAAAAGAAAAATAACACAATAGTTATTTAACACTGCACAGATACACTGTAGTTTGGGTTTTTAAGGTGTTTTTAGTAATGGATGACTCCAGAATTTAAGCTTTTGATTTTAATAAACAGTTGCACCATTTAGAGTGGTGTTCTATAAAACTGTCATAAGGTGATATTGTACCTTACTTATCTTCTTCATTCCCTGTGGGATGTGAAACCTCTACTTTATCCGATCTACATCTGAATGACATTTTAACCACACATTTTGTGCATTTATTGTAAGTAGGCTGTTGAATTTTAAATGTCATTTTGAAATATGTTTTGAACCACTTACATGTATTTGCTTAGGCAGAAGCTGTAAATTTAAAACCAGACTCTAGGGAAAATGTGCTTGGATGAGTGAGAGGGTGTTGGGTAAACAGTACTTAAAGACTGATTGTTTAAGGAAAGGACTTTGTGATAACACAAAACTGTGGCCTTACCTTGAAGGACTTGAAGTACAAAGTCAGATACTGCAATTGTCGGTACTCCATTTGGCAGTGTACTTTGTACTAGTAGTGGTGGCACAAATGTGGTGAAAAGAGTGTTAAGGCTTTGAAGCAAAACAGGCCAGTCAAGGACTTCACTGAATCTCCCACCCTAAATAAGCCTCACCCCAAGCAGTCAGACCCCAAGCTCCACAGGCAGGCTTCAGACTGCATGGAACCAAAAATGGGAAACTGGTTTATCAAGTTAAAATTTTTAAAAAAATAACCTTTAAGAGGAAGGAATGTTAAACCATTAGATGGAGAGACAAGATCAAGGAAGATCCTTTGTAAATGAAGGAATGTATTTATACAAACTGAAAGAAGTTCTGAAATGGTCAAGCAAAGAAAAAAAAACCAAAATAATCCCAAAAACATTATGTCTAAAAATAGAACCCAAAGCATACTAGTGCAGTCCCTAATCAAGAAAAGAGAATCCATGTATCAAGCAAAAAATCAAATAAAACAAGTAAAACTGTAGTCCAAATAATACTTACCATTGAAATCTATACTCGGCAGCTCTCAAGGATGCTCTTAGGTAATATATTACCTTCACCAGAATATAAAGACAGAGGGTGGTCTTTCAAAACTGATGTCATGGTGGCCCCAGCTCTTGGAGTTCTACCCACAGGGAACAAGGAACATAGCCAAAACCAATAAAAACAAAATATATTGTTAAGTATATTTAAGGCCTGTGTAGGCCAACACCTGCTTGTAAAGTTTAGGCAAAGGCTGCCTGAGGTCTGGCCAGTCTTTAAGCATGCCACTGAAGGTCCTAGTCTTGTTTTTGGATCTTTCGCCACATTTATGTCACCATTTTACAACAGTTTTACAGTACTGTCGTAGAGCTCAAACGATTGATTGACTATACTATCTGTTCTCTGAGTCTGTATCCTTGTTTTTCTGTTTCTTGTGCTCTATGCATCTGAATTTCTCCATGGAATTAACAATGTTTATTTAGTCTTAACTAATCTTACCTAACATTACCCAACTGTTAGTCCTCTATTTCAGGGGTCCCCAACCCCTGGTCCGCGGCCCACTACCGGTCCGCAGCCGTCTGATAGCCGGGCCGCGAGAGAACTGCCGGCAACGGCGACTCACTCAGACTTTTCAGAAAGCTTGGCGGGCGGGGCTTTGCAGCGGTGCAGAGAGAAGAGAGAGACCGAGGTGAGAGACTATTACAACAAAGTATTTTTATGGTCACGACAGTTTCCCCCATATGACATGAGTCTACAGAAATCACGTTACTACGAAGTACATTCAACAGATGCTTTCATTACAACGAAGTGACCTTGAAATGCTTGAACAAATCATCCACAGAGCAGTTAGATCTGTGGTCACAGCTCAGTTGTGCACGTTTGCACAACGATCCCCAAACAGAAACATTGTAAAAAAATCTCTTTCTTCGAACTTTCCTCGTACTGTTTTTTTTTTTTTTTTGCTGTTTTTGTTGTCTGTGGTTTTCATTGATTCCTTTTGCTTATTGCTCATCAACATTTGAAAAACATCCATTGGAATTTAACTCATTGTCACCCTCCTATAGAAATGGCAGACACGAAAAAAAGATAGCAGTGTTAATGTTTGTGATGTGCAATCTGTTGGATTGGCAAATGTAAAGCATATGTCTTTGTTATATGCAAAAAAAGAAGAAAAATCTCAGATTGCAAACGTATGCGAACTGCTTAATAACTTTAATAATAATAGAAATGTTATGTAAATTGTAAAACTGCCCCCCCCCCAACCAACCCCCCCCGACCAGTCCGTGGAAAAATTTGCATCTAATAAAGTGGTCCTTGCTGTCAAAAAGGTTGGGGACCACTGCTCTATTTGGTAATGGCTAATCGTGAGGCAGTGTTACCGTGGAAATAAACAATTCTGCATCTTTCTTGATTAATTTGTATTTGTAACATGTCTATTAATGATGTTAATAGTTCCTTAAAAACGAAGCATGACCAAAAATCATTTAATAACCTCTCACAAAATACCACAAGCGTAGTTCTAATAGGCTGTTGAATAATGTTTCATAAGCTGTGAAATTTGAATAACAAGAAGAGTTTGCAAGTTTAGATTTTCTAAAGCTGATGCCAAAAGAAGCAATTTAGTTATTTGAAAAGTAAAAGATACTAAGCCAAATATGCCATATATCAGCAATGAATGCATTATGTAGATAAATAAATTGGATAAAAATGAGGTGCATTAAATAGAGGCAGTGCAACCTATGGTCATAGCTGGTCACACTGTATTACTTGTCAGCTTAATAAAATACAGTGCTCTTCACGATAGACGCTACAGAGGGTATCTGAATGGAACATAACTTATCAGCAGATTTGAAATTCAAATTGTTTAGTGTAATTGTTAAGCAGAAACCTACAGTGTACACAATGATGTACCACAGTATACATTAAAGGGAATAGTTATCTTTTATGATGGCATCCCAGTTTTCTCCATTGAAAACTCCATCTAAGCCCTGATGTTTGTCTCTCAGGCAAGAATAATAAACTTACAGTATTTTACTTCATAACATATCCTGAAAGTGATAAGAATTCACAACTGCACCATAAGTGTCCACCAAAACTATTATCAGAGACGATGGATTAAGTTTGTATTTTGCTTAAATGACTTCCTCTTCTCCAAAAGCCTCATCATAATACCTATTAAAATGAGAAAATTGCATTAAGTAAGCTTGCAGATACAGTAGCAGATATGTTGCATCACTTAGATCATAAAATTTGCCAGAACAACAGATGTTGCCACACCAAAAAACGTTTTCTGGAACTGGTTTATTTAGCATTATTTTAGGAAAAAAAAATGTGGTTTGGAATATTGTGAGCTTAAGCCTAGATGACTTGGCATGTTGGCCATGATTGTCTTTGATATTGTTTACTGTTGTCCAGCATGGTAACCATAGACACCATAGCCTGCAAAAAATGTCAAAAAGGTGTGAGGCCTTTAAAAGACCCATTAAACAGGCCTGGGTCCTCCCTAGAAAAATCCTCACAAATGGTCAAAGCCAAACTACGCAATTAAGTTTTTGATTAAAGAGGTCCAAGAAGGGGATTTGGTTACAAAAGTTTAAAAAAAAAAACCCTAAAATATCCCAGAATATATTTTAAAATGATTCTCAAGGGAAAGAAAAAAGGAAAAACCTTCGGCTTGAGAAACAAGTCCATCAAGAAGAATCAGTATAAAAAAAAGTAATTTGCTATAAAGATCTAAACAAGTAATATTAAAAATAATAACACATTTTATTTGCAGTTACAAAAGTTTTAGCAGGCAGATACGTTTTAAAACTTTTCAAAGCTTCTGAGGAAGAGCATTAGATGTTGAAGCTGAGACTCAGAACGCTCTGTCACTCTGAACATTCTTCTTAGTCCTAGAAATGGTGACTTCAGAAGATTGGAGTTTTCTAGCAGGAACATACAGGTGTTAAAGATCAGAAGTATAAGTTGGAGCCTGATCATTTAAGGCTTTGTAAGTTAACAGAACTATTTTATAGTGAATATGAGGTTTAATTGGAAGACAATGTAGTTCCCTCAAAGCTGGCATAATGCAGTACAGTATGTTCCCAGGGCTGAACCCCATCAGCAAGAGTTGTGAACATAATCCAGTTTGTTTAGAACAGACTTTAGGAGACCATACAATAAAGGCATTGCAGTAGTCTAGCCTAGATGCAATAAAAGCACTCAGCATCTGCCAAGATAATTAAGTCAAGCTAAATTCCTCAGATGATAAAATGATTTTTTCACTAAGTTACTCATTTGTAGAACAAATAACAGAATAAAAAAGAAGTAAAACATAAAGCAAAAGGGATTGCCTAAAAAAACCCCTCAAACTTGTCTAAATTTGTAATCTAAGAATCACAAGCTCAAAGACAGAAGCAATAAATCCAGAAACCAGAAAAACAACACATACAATAATAACAGATTCTTTGAACGTGAATGATCTACCAAAGGACCTGCTCCCCAGCATCAAATGCACAGACTGAGTGTGATCTTTCAGCTGGGATATCAGCGTGGTTCCACCTCTTCTTGTTTCATCCACAAAGCACAAGGAACATAGGAGAACAACACAAAATGCATAAACTAAAAACGTAAAAGGGCAGTATTAACCAATTTTACATAATTGATGAAACACTAAATAAATAGTAAATTAGAAATAATAACAACAAGAAGAAAAAAATGAAAATAAAGCCAGGGAGGTCAACCTGACTGAGACATAACACCTGTTTTATCAGAAAATCTGTTCTGCCTGAAAACATGAGATTGAATTTCTTTCTCCGTCCTCAGTACAAATTTCATGGGGTAACATATAAAACAAATAATCATGCTTGGGTGGAGTAATCCTTTAAGTCCTTAAAAGAACTGAAGGCTTATGTAGGTGCTACGTGCAGTAGTTTTATTTTTCTCTTATTTTTGGTTAATTGTTAGGCAGCACTGTGGTGCAGTGATTACCAATGGTGCCTCACAGTTCCAGAATCCTAGTGTTCCGGTCCAGACTAGAATTTACATTTTCTTACTATGTTTGCAAATATTTTTCTCCAGACATCCTGGTTTTCTGCTCTATCCCTAGGATGTGCATTTTAAGGTAACTGGCAATTTTAACCTGGGTGTGAGTGTGTCCTGAGATGGACTGCCAGCACATCCAGGTTTGATTGTCACGTTCTCTCCAATACTTTTGGTATTTGCACTCGTGACCCTGGATAAGCAGGTTAAAGAAAGGGAAGATGGGAAATGGATAATTTATTAGGTATCTAATAAATATGGAAACCTTTCTGAAATCATGTTTGACTGAAAATATAGGTTTTAGAGTGTAGTTTGATAGGCAAAATTGTCAAATGTATCCAATTGAATTTAAATGTACAATATAATACATTTTGCAGAAAGTGAAGGGGCCTGGATACTTTGTGGATCCACTGTAATTAGTTATTTTTACTTTCATTGTTTATTTTTCAAATACGTTTTTGAGTTTGGTTTGTCTGTTCAGCTGTCTGAAGTCATTTATTGTTTCTTCAGCTCAGTGGTAAAAAATACGTTGTTGCTCTAATTTCTTTGTAATTTGCCATATCTAGTGTGCTGTATGTTTGTGATACTTGATTCCCAAGGTATTGGTTTGCTCACACTGAGCCCACCCCCTGTGCACAGATAACGTCTTTGTTTGCTACTCCTTTCCAGACTAAACATCAAGAGGGGCTTCCTGACATACATTTGAACTAAAAGACTGCCATGCCATTCCTGGTGTCTTAGATGAAAAGAGATTCAAACTTTAAGTTACAGACCCACATACTTAAAAAAGAATACATGGATATAGCTGTTCTTTTTTCCTTTTATTGTTAAGCACACTCTTCTTATTTTTTTGTGATTTTACTAGCTGAGACCTTGAATAAGAGGTGTGCCATTCGAAGTTGAGCGCTACTTCACCAAATATCACATCATCAAGAAGTTGGCTTTTGCCAACCAGCTCCTTGATTATCTGACATCCTCCGGAAGGTTACGGGAGTTGTTTCCTACATTACTTAGGAAAAAATTCCTTTTCACAATTGAAAATGTCAGCATCAATTTAAAGTAACACTAAGCATGCGCTGGCTTTCTTAATATTATCCTCGCTGCCTCCCCTCGAACCACCCTGCTGAGGATCTGAGTGTGACAGTTTGATTAGATCATCAATCCTTACTGTTAACAGCACTTTTCCTGAACACCTGGGTTGCTAGGTCACATCTGGCTCTTAGCTACCGTTGTTTTAGTGACCCAACGTGCATTTCCAGCAGTCATTTACATTAGCACCACGGATTAAAAATTACCTGAGCACAACAGTTTGCTTCGAAATCATTCTTTCTCTCTGTATCCATGTGCTTAATGAGAGAAGGTGAAATTTGTTTTCGAGAGGAGCTAGGCAAATGAAGTAATTCATTTAGTAGCCTTCCTGCAGTTTCTTCTCTGCCAGTGGAATATAAGAAAAAGGCAATGACACTTTTTTTTTCCCTTCTTCCCTCTCTCACGTGTGCTGCAGTGTGACAGCCTCAATCACGCGGCGGGAAGATGCAAATCAAATTGTTTACACATTTTGGAGCATTGTTATGTTTGCAAGATCAGATGCTGTTAATAAGCTAGTGACTTTGGGGATAGAAAAAAATCCCTGGTTAGTCATGGCTCACAAAAAAAAAAAAAATAACTGGCATGAACAAAGAGTATAAATAAAGCTTTTTCTTCAGTGTATCTGCAGACCCCTTCATCTAATTAATGTAATTCCATCCAATTAAAAACCGAATGGGAATGCTTGCCCCTGACTTTTTACTCACCAAATGACTTGAAGCTTTTCTAGCAATATGCTGGGTCGATGTCATACTAACAGCCACTATAATTATTCCACTGAAAGTACCAATACTTTAGTTTGTGCCATCATGTCAGAAATTCAGTTCAATTTTGTACAGATTTTCACTATCATTTTTAAAAGTCAAGGGACTGTATTAAATTCATCCTCATGCTTAAGACCACCCAAGTGTGTCCATGTTTCTAATGTGAGCTATTTAGGTATATTACCATGATAGTTAAATAAGAAAAATATTAAAACAGTTGAAGCTTGCTATACAACTCTTTGATTTTTATCTGTTCTGCCATTAAGTGGGGCTTGGCTGACCACTAGGGCAATAGTAAAGACCAGGGGCCTCATTAAAATATGTATAAGCCACTTTTTACGCATAAGTTGGGATTTACAAAATGCAAATTTGGAGTAGCAATTGGCCCAACATTATGGCAAGTTTCGACCATCCATTTATCGTACGCAGACTTTTTTGGTGACACCAGGTGGCAAGGTAGTGAGATAAACAGAAAATCGCACATTTCACATACACATTTCAATGACACATCAGACCCCTTTTTACTATTGATTTTAAGCAGTGTTTTTCATGTATTGAAGAAAAAAATATCAGAGAATAAATTTGGAATGTACGCACGTTAAGATAAAGCAGGTAGGTAGTCCATGATGGTAACATTCTTTACAAATCCAATGCTGAACTCCCCTCCACTTTTTTGTTTTACTGAGGGAATCCCCATATCTGTCACACATTAAAATTCAAGCCCTGCATTGTACTTTGATTTATGAATTCCAATACTAGTTTACATAATGATAGTCGAGTAAATACTTGATGAATATAGTAGTATTTTAAAGCTGCTGTTACTAGTCTGTATATTATGCTATGTTATGTAAAAATCTTTTCTTTACAACCCATTTTTCTTTTATTTACCAAAGGTGCCAGTATTAGTGGACATCACTGTCTATCACTTTTATGACCTGAAGGAATGTAGAAAATAATTATTTTAGCAATATGATTATTAGTATTCAGTTGCAATTTTGAAAACAGGGCTATATTTCTGCCATTTATTTCTAAGCACATCCTCCAAAATGTTGTTTGCTTTTTGTTTCAGATTCCTATAAAAAGGACTGTCAAAGAACTTTCAAGCCACAGTGGCTGCCTATGTTTGAGCTTTTGTTCAAGTGCTAATTCTACCTGATAACTAAAATCATTTCTTAATTAACTATCTTGTTTCCTTGCTTTCAGATTCTATCAGCAGTTTTAAAATAATAGTCCCAAACTTGGCTCCTTGGAGTTTCTGTGTTTCATTCCAACCACACACTTTTAACAATGAATTCTATCACTCTTATAATTGAATGGCTTGCTTAATTAGACCCCTCATTTAACTACTTGACATGTTAATGGGTTTCAAAATATTCTACCTCTTAAATTTGCATCTGTACTTAATTTCATAAATATGTCTCTTGATGCAATGAATGTGTCCTTTGACTACTGGATTACAGATGGGATTCTTTAATTATCCTGCAATAGTTCTTGACCGTCAGCCAAGTCTTGAAGTGCAGAGGTGGTGCACATGACATCATATTATCTACTGATAATCAGGATGCCACATCTTGTTCTTCTGTTTCAACGCACTTTATTGACGATTGGCTCCTCTGTAAAATAAAAATAAGTGTACTAAAATGACAATTCTAATTTTGGTTAAGTTCTTTGGTAATATTGTGTTCCAAAACATAAAAAAGAAACTCAATTAAGAGAAGATTTAGGCGCTGAATGAAACAGTGTGTTCATGAGTGTTCCCAGCAAAGGACTGGCACTCCGTCAACAATTGTTTCTTGAACTGGACCCAATGCAATAGGCTCTAGCACCCAGTAACCCTAAAACCAATGCAAATTTTGTAATTGGCTGATGGATGAAATTAGAACTACCAGTCAATGCTATCGTCAAGAAGGAAATTTAAATACCTAATCTTGAAAATGTATTAAAAAGAGATTGTGTATGAATGGTGAGCTTCTGCCTTTAGCCAGCATGCTGTTAGATTTGACTTCTGATATTCTGTTGCCTTTGGAATCTTTAAAGCACTTATATAATAAAACGCTAGATCAATCAACTGAGGTATTAAGGGATTGTTTTAAACCAACTGTCTTATGGGGTAAGGAAGGTCATGGCTAAATATTAAATTAAATACAGCGCAGCAAACAAGACTTTTGTTGGGGGAGGTTGTCACATAAACTCTTTGATACGCTCTTACTGGACCCAGCTGCAATTAACATAATTAGCTACAAAAACAAGCCTGCTGTTGACGATTGAAACTCGGAATCGACCCTTACTCTTTTTCTGCTTCTTTATTTATTTTGTACGTATGCTGATTAGAGTGGTGTCATACTTGTCCCAAGCTTTAGGATTTAATTGGATTGAAGGTGGCAGTTTGTTGGCAAATGAAAACAACAACAAAAAAAAAATCTCCATGCACATGTGTGATTGTAAATTCCACTCACCTTAATGAGTATGTTGAAAGGTGTCCATCAGTCTGTCATTTGTCTTACATCCGTTCTTTTCCTGCTTATAATCTCTCTAGCCCTAGTGTCAAACAACTGCTGATAAGCATTCTGTAATGCTGTCTTCTATTAATTTCCATGAAATTCATGTTCGGGTTAGGTCTAAGAAGTCAGTCCTGGTCTAACTATCTTGGTCATTTTGCTAAACGGTATTTGTATATGCAACTTTTGTTGCACAACTAATGTACATTAAGGCCTCACATAACTAAATAAATAAGTGGATAAATATGTATTGAAATAATGGTATGAGAAATTAATTTCAATTTGATTTATTCTTATAACACACGCTTCTACAACTTGCCTGAAGAACGAACCTGAGCTGCCTCGAAAGCTTGCATATTGTATTACAATACAATACAATACAATACAATTTATTTTTGCATAGCCCAAAATCACACAAGAAGTGCCGCAATGATCTTTAACAGGCCCTGCCTTTTGACAGCCCCCAGCCTTTACTCCCTAAGAAGACAAGGGAAAACTCTCAAAAAAAAACCTTGTAGGGGGAAAAAAATGGAAGAAACCTTGGGAAAGGTAGTTCAAAGAGAGACCCCTTTCCAGGTAGGTTGTGCATGCAGTGGGTGTCTAAAAAAAGGGGTAATTACAATCCAAAACACAGAACAGAACATAAGTAATCCGTAATACAATACAATAGTGCAACAGAAAAATTACAAGTACAGAGCAGAATTCAACAGTAGAAGATATCACATAATGGGATTTGGATTTGTTCAGAGTCCTGGAGACCTTGGCCATCTAGCTGCCTCCCCCTATTGGCCATTCCACAGCTGACTCAACGCTGGGCCAGCCAATCCGAAGAAAGAACCCCTCTACTGTATGATTCCTGAATCAGTTCGGATAGCCAATAAAAGGTGTCATATTGCATCTATAATGGCTAACATGGTACAACACCCTACTACTGGAAAAGCCAAAAAGTCACAAAAGACTAGACCCAGGGAATAACGTGGAGCCTTGATGAAGTTGATTCGAGAGGTGCCAATGAAGAGAATGGCCTTGTTAGCTTGTATGCTGGTGTGTTGTCTTGATGGAGGATGTACAACTTGAGCATGTTCAGTTACTGACAGTAGTGGCCTGAAGACTTCTTTTAGGCACTTCTCCACATAGACCTCAGAAGTCACAATCTGTTCTTCATCAAATGGCTGCCACAATTCTATTCATGGAGAAGAAAATCACAAGTATTATCTTGATGTGCGATTTGAGACTCCATACTTTCATTGATGGCAACTGTCCTTTTCTGGAGCAAACAATGTTTTTTTTTCATAAGTTTCCAGGTCCATTTTGTAAAAGCAAGCTTTTGTTGCCAAAGATGATGTGCTTTAACTTCATCGAATGCCCCTGCTCAAAATCTTGGAGAAAACATTTGACAAACTGCACATGGACCTGTTTTTCTTCAGTCGGCAGCAATCATGGGATCCAGCGAGAAGATTTTTTCCAATCATGGATTGCTGTCCATTGCTTGATGTTTTTTCATCTCCCTGACTTTCTCTGGGGATGCAGTGTGAATTGTTCATTGAAACAGTAAAGTACATCACATAAAAGAAAGAACACAATCCAACTGCATGAAAGCACAAAATTTAATGGACTTTTGGACATCCCATCGTAGATAGATAAGTCCTTTATTGGTCCCAAGGGAAAATCGATCTTTTACAGAAGCTCAAGAAATATAGAAATATTCTAACAAATAACAGTGTTCCTTCAAATGCACACAAGAATCCTTTAAAAAGAAGACAAATTTTGACTAGGCTAAAGAAAAGAGATCAGTCACAGTGAGGCATTATAAAGACATGTTGCCATAGGTGTGAAGGAGCTCCAGTAGTGTTTCTTGATACACTTCTACTGAATAATTCATTGTTTTAAACAAGCTGTCTAAATACAGTGCAGCAAACAAGAAATTAACTTCAATTTGATTTACTTTTATAAAGCACTCTTCACTTGAATATACAGTTAGACGGATTAACACTTTTAATTCTTCATTTGACTTGCATAATTCGAACTTCACACAGACGCTTAACAGTCAATGGCTATATCAAGATTATTACCAAAGTAAACCGTCAAAATAGATAAGTCTGCTTATAGTGAAATCTAACTAATAAAAAGGAGTATAAGCAGGGTGTTTTAACATAAAAAGTAAGATTAAGTAAAGATTAAAGCCATATATTTAAAGTAGGTAAATATTTCATTGCACAGTTGTTCACCCCTTTGAAATAAGTATTTAGTAGATTTGCCATTGGCAATAATGACAGTCTGGAGTTTGTGTGCACAAATCCAGAACCTTCCAGGGCCAGTTGCAGAAAAGCATCCTCGCAGCCTGGTGCTGCTACCACCATGCTTCACGATGGGGATTGTGAGCTTTTAATATTATGAGGTGTTAGGATTACATCAAACATGACATTTAGTCTGAAGGCCAAAAGGCTCAATTTTAGTCTCATCAGATCATAGAACCATCCTCCAGCTGACTTAAGAATCTCCCTTGGGCCATCTGGCAAGCTCTAGGTGAGATACCCTTTGTGTTTTTTCTTTTTGACCACATTCATAAAGCTGTAATTGGTGAAGCTCCCAGGCACAGTTGTTGTCTGCACAGTCTCTCCAATCTCATCCCCTGTAGCTTGTCTCTTAGTGGCCTCCTTCCCTCGTTTTCTTCTTGTATGATCACTCAGTTTTTATAGATGTTCTGCTCAAGTTAGATTTACAGCTGTACTATATTTTTCTATTTTGTCATGACTGATTTAACTGGATATTCAGTGACCTGATAATTTTTGGTCTTCATCCCCTGACTAGTGCTTTGCAAGGAGTTGCTTGGTGTGTTCTTTTCTCTTCATTGTATAGGCTAGGCCATCATACTAATGTACTACAAGTTGGCCCTTCCACATTCAGGTGCCTTTATACTACAATCATTTGAAACATCACAGGGGTGAAGTAATTCTGTGACCTCTAAAACCAAGGGGCAACACAAGTGATGAGGTGTAATATTAAAGGGTGTGCATACTATTGCAATCAGCAACTTTGTGTTTTATATTTGTAATTTTAAGACCACTTTGCGGAGATCTGTTTTCATGCTAATATTAAAGAGTCTTTTACTGTTGATCGGTGTCAAAAAAAAAAACCAACACATTCAATCCTGCATGAATTTGTGTTGTAGAACAAGAAAATGTGAAAACTACCATGGTAATTATTATATTTTATAGGCACTGCATGGTATTTTATTTTATTTTATTATGATTTTCAAACTAAAGGTAAACAACATAATTTAATACATTCCTGTTTATAATGGTGATGTTTTACATGTTGGTCAGAATTTACTTGAACTGTGAGCACTACTACTACACCATAAATTTAAAGATCTCCCAGACTGTCTAATACTCTAGGATAATGCACATTCCTCTTTATCCTTCACAGCAAGCTGCTGCATGGCACGGTGGATCTCCTTTTTATTCCAGTGTGAATCTTCCCTGCTAAATGGTCCCATTTTATTTAATTCTGAAAGTAAAGTGAGTAAACTAAAATTAGCATGACATATACGATAAAAGAGTTAAATTTATCATAATAGGCGACTGTTATGTTAAAGGATAACAATGATAAACCAGAGTTACCTACATGGCTGTGACACATCAGAGTGGTTTAAATTTAATAAGCGTTGAAGTCTTTTCATAAAGCACATTTCTGAAAGATTTGCACCTAATGCTTGATCCCCCTCATTCCCTTCCTAGAGTAATTTTCAGTATATAACGTGCATTCGCTTCAGACTACAGTTTATAAATAATGGTATTTATGAGCTGTAACAGTGCAACTTAAGTTACAGATTAACATTTATTACCATTACCTTGCTAATCCATCTGCACCCAGCTGAATTTTAGATTCATTGTGGACTGTCAGAATTAAGAGATCATTATTAAATAACCATCCATTACAGTTAGCAGACTGGGATATGGTCAGCTGAGAGCAAGTTGCCTGCCTGCCTGCTTGCTTGCTTATTGGGATATCTGAGCCACAGCCATCTGTTCACTACTGCCTGAGACTTGTCAAATTTTTAAATGCAGTTTATAATATTTGTTGTCACGCATCTATTCAGTTATACCTAATGATGAAAATACAGTAAAAAAAAAAAAAACAGTCTTAAGTTCTTTAGCAATATTATTTTCTGCTGCTCATATTGCAAAGCAGCAAACTAGCATAACATACACTCACTGAAAAAATTATTAGGAACACCAGCTTATCAATGCAATTATCTAATCTACTAACCATGTGGCTGCAGTGCCACACATAAAATCCTGCCAGTACAGTTAATGTTCATTTCAAACACCAAAATGAATATCCCTGATTTCAACTGTGGTGGCTTGATTGTTGGTGCCAGATGGGCTGGCTGGTTTGAGTATTTCTGCAACTGTTGATCACCTAGGATTTTCAGGCACAACAGTCTCTAGTTTACTCACAATGGTTCAAAATACAAAGCATATTCGGTAAATGGAAGCTCTGTGAATGGAAACACTTTGTTGATCAGAGAGGTCAGTGGAGAATGGCCGCACTGGCTCAAGTTGATAGAAACGCTACGGTTACACCATTCTGTACAACTGTGCTGAGCTGAAAATCATCTCAGAATGCATGACACGTTAATCCTTGATGTGGATGAGTTACAACAGCAAACGACTATGTCAAGTTCCACTTCTGTCAGCCAAGAACAATAAGCTGAGGTTGCAGTGGATACAGGCTCACCAGAACCGGACTGGAATAGCTACTTCCAGCATGATAATGCACCATGTCGCAAAACAAAAGTCATCTCAAACTGCTTTCATGAACATATCAAGTTCTGTGTTCTTCTTCTTAAGTGGTCTTCCCAGTCCCATGGTTTGAATCAGAGGGCCTTTGGGATGTGGTGGAATGGGAGAATCACAGGAAGAATGTGCTGCTGACACATCTGCAGCAAATGTGCAATTCAGTCATGTCAACATGGACAAGAATCTCAAAGAAATTTTTACAACATTCTATGGAGCCTATGTCATTAAGAACTAAGGCTGTTATGAGAGTAGAAGGAGGTTCTATCCAGTATTAGTTCAGTGGTGCTAATTATTTGCTCAGTGAGTATACATTAACATTTAGAATTCTGCAGGAGTGAAGCCTTTCCTGGCAACATCTAGGTCAAGGCAGGAACTGTGAATAATGCACCAATCTGTCACAGGGCCCACAATCACACACAACTACAGGACGTGGGAGAGAAAGGGAGTTCAAACTCTGCATAGACAAGGATTCACTCTCCTATTCTTCTGATATTAGGCACTGAATATAAAGCCATGTGGTATTTGTGAGATCTCTGCTTCACCTTTAATCCAGGACACCGGAACTGAAAAGAGATCTGTACAGTTTATGAGGCGAAACTTTCACATTCTCTGTCTGTGGCTCAAAGGTGGTAATAGACTGTTCTTCAACAAACAACCCAAATACAATCACTGCAATAAACCAAATATAATTTATTCATACGTAAGAGGATGGATGAATAGAAGTATATACAGATGAAGGACAATAACAAACAGCACACAACATAAAAATATGCTAACTTACTTGGATCTTTTTCTCCCCTATAGAAAAAGGCACATAACTTGTCAATTCTATTTCCTTAATTCATATCTAAAGAATTACCATCATCGATTCATAATTTGTCCCGTTCTGGCTTTAAAATGTTCTAGTTAGAATTCTGGTCTTTTGATTTTATTTAGTTATAAAGCTTCCAGGGCTTCTGTTATGGTGGTGTTGATATCATCACAGTTAGTCTACACCTGTTTACCCCTTTATGCACAGCTCCTCCGTTTCTCTGTGGGTGTGTGAGTGTGTGAGACAGATGCTTCTCTGAACTTTTTTTTTTTTTTTTTTTTTTTTTTGCTGAATTTAGGAATAGAAACTTGGAACAGCTAAAACAATGTCCTTCACATTTTATTATTTACAGTTACAGTAATACCAATAACCAGAATACATTAGCCGGCTTTATCCTAACTACCTAGTTAGTCAATAACTCTTGGAATCAAAGTAGGTGCAGTTACAGGTTGGTTCTTATTAACTCCAGCTGAGGGTAATGTTTTGTCCCAATTCCTTCTGTAGACATTCTTCTCCAGCACAAGTGGAGGAATATTCAGTACACTTTTTATTTTTTTGTTTAGAAGCTGTTCTCGTCTGCTTGCTTCGGCAGTACATATACTAAAAATTGGAACAATACAGAGAAGATAAGAATCTGTTCTCTTTCTTTGCTTTCGTCACACCTTGTGCAGTACTACATTCTGCATTCAAGGTTTTACACATAATAGTCCTCATTTGCTAGCATAAAAAATACATTTACAGGGCAGTTGGTGATCAGTCAACTTCCTTCTTTAGCAAGACAAACATGATGCTTTATGTATTGTCTCTCTCTTGCTTGTGCACCTTTCTTCTCTTTAGCAAGATTTGGACTTAATTGTGGCACCTATATCCAATTCAATTACGGATCATCTTCCACTGTTACAGTTCAGCACTAGGTTTCCCTTCAGAGTAAAAGGGATCGCTTTAGCCTAAGTTATGACCACACCCTAGGTAATAGTGGTCTTCCTATAGAACATAGGTTAAAGCCAAGTCAAGAGCACAGATCTAGTACTTACCATAGGTTATAAAGGAAGAAGTGGATCTTTTGCCATTGGAATCTTGGATACACATAAGCTTAACCATTCGGTCCATAATTGGTGCAATGTTTTGTCAATTAAGGTTGTCAATGGTTAACTTATATCTCTTTGTTCACTTGGTGCCATGATGCACCGTTTAAACACAATCTCCTGATGTCATTATCTTGTGACTGATCAGTCTTACTGTATCAGATGAGACCTAAAAACTGTAATCCAAAGTGGTGCATTATAAAGAGAATTAACACTTAAGCTGAAATATCAAAAAAAAGAGTTACGTGTGCAGTTTTGGTCTGTAGGCTGTAAAAAAGACATAGCAGTGCTAGGAAAAGTCCAAAGAAGAGCGACTAATCTGATTTAAGGACTGCAGGGTATGAGTTATGATATTTTCAGTTTAAGCAAAAAAAGATTAAGAGATGACATAACTCAAGTGTTTAAAATTATGAAAGGAATTAGTCTAGTGGATTGAGACTGTTACTTTAAAATGAGTTTAACAAGAACACAGGGACACATTTGGAAACTCGTTAATGGTAAATTTAGCATAAGCTTTAGGAAGTTTTTCTTCACACAGAGAATTATAAACACATGAAATACGTAACTAAGTAGTGAAGTAGACAGTAGAACCGTAGACATTCAAATCTCAACTTGCTATTATTTTAAGTAATTAGCACCTATTTTAAGTAATTAGGTGGGTATGATTGGCGAGCTTTGTTGGGCTTAAGGTCCTATTCTTGTCAATGCATTTTCTAAGGTTCTACTTTAAAAAAGGTGATAAGTTTGTATAGTTGTCTTTACCAAACGTGGGTCCTGTAACATATATTATAATATTATGCTAGTAGAGAAAAGCCAAGCAAAATGACACCTTTTATTGGCTAACTAAAAAGATTACAATATGCAAGCTTTCGAGGCAACTCAGGCCCCTTCTTCAGGCAAGATGTAAAGATGTAAAGACCTTGATTGGCTTTTCTCTACATTCATAATGGCTAACACGGTACAACACCCTAGTACTACAAATATTATGCTAAAAATTGAGCTAGTGATATTTTGGCTCAGGTTTTTTCTACAAATATGAAAGCAGGTTCTGCCCAAGTCTTCATTACTTACAACATTATTACTCATTAATAGCTACTTTATGATTTATTGTTAACATAGAAACAGTCATATTATTAATCTACATTTTCGTTGTCCATTCCTGTCAGTATCATGTGAGACCTTGGATCTTAGGCACATGCTGATATGAGATATGATATATATGATGTGGGCACTCTCTGATATATAGTACATTGCCTAACAGTTTTGAAATTTGCACCAGAGTATCTTTACAACGTAAACATAAAACATTAACATACCCTCTTACAAGGCAGCATCCACAGCAAATGAAAGTCAAACCAGAATTTTATAACTTCAAACTTTTTATTTAAATGATTCCAAAGTTATTACAGTATTCTATATTAAATTGAGGTAAAATGACGATGCAGTGGTTAGTGATACTCTCTCAAAGTTGTGCTGTCCATAACTTAAGTGTCATGCTTGTTCATTTTTTATGCAGTTTGCATGTTTTCCATGCATTTATGTGTGTTTCTTCCTGATACACTACTTTTACCCTACATCCCAAAATGCATGTGTGTCAGTGTTGATTGACAATTCTGAATTGGCCATGCATGAGTGACTGTGAAGATGATCAACTGGCAGTGTTAGATCTTGCTTTGCAGTCGATGTTGCTGAGATTGGCTCTGGAATCTCTGAGAATTCAATTTAAGTGGGTTTGGGAATGTTATGTTAACTTGTGTTGTTTATTAATTAACAAAATTCCATGTACATTTTATATAAATATAAAATGTGAAATGTCTGTTCTTCCTTATTGAACATTAACCTTTTGATAATGCATAGACTAACTTTAACTTTTTTAACTTTAGTAGCATGCAGCAACCAACTTTACTGACTCAGAGAGACAATGTATTTTTTATGAAAAGGACAAGGAAATATGCAAAGTCAAAAAAACTAGCTGAAGTCAAAATCGAGCATCACCAGAAGTATCAATGAGGCCAAAACGAGAACAAAAATCAAAGATTAGGGACCAGAGTAAAAGATTTAGAATCTCAAAAATAAAGGTATTGAAAGTAGCAAAAGAAGATATGTCTGTTATTTGCAGACTTGGTTTCAAAATGGCTATTGAGACCACCTTTTAACCTCTCACCTAGCAGCCAGCATCTGCATCATGATGATGGAATCAACAAAATGGTGGCCCCCAAGGAAAAAACACAATGGTGTTTCAAAAAAAAAATTCAAAGTTCCTCAAAAATATATTAAACCAGAAGTCTGAAGTCAGAATTCCTCAGTTTTAAAACCCGCAGGCAAGACATATAATTAGCCAGAATTCATTCAGGTTAAATCATAAAAAATTATAAAAAAAAAATATGTAAAAAAAAATACCAATCATAAATCCATCGGTGTTTAAATGGAAAATAAAAGGATCATTTGAAAACTTTCATACCCTTAGTTGAGTAAGTGTGCACACCCACCCTATCTAATAAGTACTGAGCAATTTGAACTGAAATATTAATTTTAAATAATGTTTCTGATATTTCGGTGTGTTTATTTGACTTTCACACATCGTGTTAATATTGAACTAGTCAAACTTGAAATCCTGTAAAACATTGCTTATCTTCACCTGACATAAATGGAAGCAATTTTTATTAGCCTTAAAAATTAAGGTATTCTTCAAGGATTTCCCCAACATTTATTTTACAGTGCAGAAATAGCTATGGTCCACAAGCAACAAACCACTAATCTACTGGATCTTACTGTTGAGGGGTAATTGATGTGATTTCAAAGAAATTACATATACTATGGAACATGATTAAGCCAGTCATTAGGACAAAGGAGAAAATATGCCCCACAAGGACTTTGCGGTGTTCAGGATGTTCTACAACATTAACAACTGGGCAAGGCTTAAGTTCATCAGTGACGCTACCAAGAGGAAAATGACAATTTGACAGACCTTGAACTCTTCTACAAACAAGGAGGAGTAAAATGTGATAAAATCCATGTAAATCAACAGAGACCTGTTCAAACAGATTTAGCGCTGGAATAGAAGCAAAAGGTGTTTCTACAAGGTATACCATTAGTGAATGATGAGCACACCATGGCATTGCATTTTTCATATTTATAATTATTTTTCCTAAAAGGATTTGTTTTTTACTTCAAATTATTAGTTTCAGATAATATTAAATATACAAAAAGGCCTTTGCCTCAATAAAGCAGTAAGAATGTGTGGATTATTGCCATTCACTTTATACACATGTGTATCTGTCTGCCATGTGAAATATTGTTTGTACATTATATCAGTACTGAAATATTAGTTTTAAATAATGTTCCTGGTGCATATCAGCATTTATTTTACTTTCACACAAGCAGGCTTCTGTAGGTGCCTGGGAGATTATGTGTTATTGAAAAGCCTCAAACCATGAACACAGAAATTTTATGCTTAAAAGCTTATAAATGCTTAGAATTAAGAACAGCTATACAGTTTTGCATTTTGCATCTTTTTTTCCTAATGGCTTTTTTTTCACTGTGCACACAATAAAGGGCAGCCCAAACAGAAGCACTTGTGAGCTAAACCATGAATGCCTGGCCGAGGTGTGGCTTAGCACTTGCAAAGCGATAGGACCCAGTGACCAAGATTAATGAAACTCAGATAGGTTTTAATTAGTGCAGCTGTGGTCATCAATTATCTTCCGAATACAAATATTGTTATATTTGGGAAATTCTTGATTTATTTTATTCTGTTGCCTAGTAGATTTAGATGAATGGCTTCTCATCATAAACATTCGGGGGCATGAAAAAGAAAAAAAAAGGTTTGCCTGAGGCTGTAGTTTATTATTTAGGATACAATCAGCTATAAGAGTGAACAGTACCAAACAAAATGCTGTAAACCGGTCTCTCAGCATTAATTTGGAAATTCAACAGAAATGGAGAGCTCATACAGGTCGTCAAAAACATTAGGGTGTTTCACATGAAACACAAAATGATCTGTCAGCAAGGGAATATCTATGAATTATTGTTCAGCAGATGATCCATAACATAATGCCACAGCATATACAGTTAAAGCATGCATTAAACATTCAATTTGACATTCAATGTGAATTCTCACCTATTATATTTCTTGAGCATTTGGAACAATGGGGAACATGATTCTGGAGGAAAAAAAAAGTAGGAATATACTTTAAAGTCCTTATAAATATGAAAAGTCATATTCTGCACTATTTATATTATAGTTTGTGTGCATGGATTATAGGGGAATTATTGGTCTCAGAGCAAGCAAAGTGTAAAACTCACTCCAACTAAAACATGATACAAACACCTCAAATTCTGTTTTAGCCAAATCCTTGCTGGAGTTGTACTATTAAAAACAAAATCAATTTTAATTTTCTTTATTGTTTCACCAGGTGTCTTTGTATACAAAAAGTGTGTTTTTTTTATTTACACAGTGGCACACAAACACCTGAATTGCACTAAATGTAAACGCAAGCCTTTCTAATATTTTATGTGTTTATCTGTGAATTAGTTGTGCAGTTTCTCTAAACCCTGATACTCTATCTATCTATCTATCTATCTATCTATCTATCTATCTATCTATCTATCTATCTATCTATCTATCTATCTATCTATCTATCTATCTATCTATGACCACATTTAAATGTGATTTGTACTCATTTATGTTTATTTGTATTTCTGTGAGTAAACTTTTAATCCATTTATCAATTATCAAGGCTACTTAATCCATTAATAGGATTGCACAGGGCTGGGGGCAGAGCCTTCGCATCATCGGGCACAATTCAGGAACCAACACCAAATGTAGAATAATTAATAAACTCTACTATGTTATTTTATTGGAATACTATATTATATAATAAGCTATACTATGTTATTATTCTAATAAATATCATTAATGACCATATCTTTGTTTGGGCACTGAAAATAAGTTTGCTTGAAATAAATGACCAAAATATTCTAAATAAGAATGTTAATTCTTTTCTTGGGGCTTGGAGCTAAACTATTTTTATTATTTTTTATTTTTAATTAAAATTCTTTTCCAGTTTATGTGCATTTTTAGTTGTTTTCTCATTTTCTCTTTACTCCTTTGTGGCTTTAGCGTGTTGTAAACTCCTTTAGAGGCATTTTTTCCTTTTAATTTTTTTTTTTAATAATGTCCAGTCTCTTGCTGATGTATTAGTCCATTTTGTGTGTCTTTGAAATGGCCTTTTATGCGATTATAATAACACACTGTAGAGCAAAGGTGGCCAACCAGGAATCCCTTGTGTCAGATTCTGCAATAGTTAAGCAGTGGTCAAAGATATTACATCAATATATAATGTGTAAATAGTGCATAGGAAAGCAATTGTAGATGGATGTTTTAATTCACCTTTTTAGTTTTATTTTGCCATTTTCTAATTTAAAAAAACCCCGCTCCATTTATGAGAGGTTCTCTGAGCCTGCCTCTTAGTCTCTGTGGTGAATGATGTTAAAGAATTCCATACAAAAGAGCTGCCTGCTCCTCAATCTGGATGGCCCAGTTAAATAACAGATGTGTCAGCGATGAGCTCAATTTCAATTAGAATCCATAAATGTGTAAATCTAGACTTGCCTTTATTTTTGTTGGTGGAAATATAAAGCCACAAACCCATTGCCTTAGAAATTACCATAAATATTTGAGATGCATTTTTTCCCCACTCTCATGCCATTAGCATATCATGCTGCGACCCACACCAGACTGAACCATTAACAAAGCAGCCCTCATGTAATTAATGTAAATAATATGGAACTACAGCATGAGTTACCCAGTCAGCCTTAGCAGAAAAACATTTGTCATTATGCATCATCTAAAGAGCTCAGCTTCATTTCAAATTAAACTTCATGGGTTTTACCCCCTTTATTTTTTTCTCTCTCTCTTAGCCACAATAAATTTTTTTGAAACATGCATCTGTACATGAGAGGAAAGCAATCGAGTGAGTTGAAATTAAAATTTTATTATTTACTGCACTTCTGTGGCAAAGCGCAATTAGTACCAAGGTGGAGTTAGCACCATTCCAAGGCAGAAAACAGTTTGCTCTATTTTCTGTCCTTAAAATATTTCCTCATTCTCTGATGCTGCCAGCAAATCTTAAGTGTGGCGGTGCGGCTGCCATTTGCTACTATTGCCCTCTGACTTCCAAACACGGCGGAGCATTGTAAATTTTTCATGAAGAGTTCCACTCTGTAAACCAGCAAACAGAAATAATGTTTTAAATGCAA
>NC_041406.2:89606629-89624129 GCF_900747795.2 Erpetoichthys calabaricus | reverse complement strand
AAATACTTGTAACAGTGAACTACCTCAAGATCTACACCCTGAATAGAGACTGGATGTAGAGGCAGTTTGGTGTGGCAAAAGTCAAAAACCAGTTCTTTGGTTTTTCTGACTGTCCTTTTTGTAGCAATTGAGTTTTTATGGGCTGGGTTTCTAGACTACTGCCAGCCCTCCTAATTTTGCAACCTGGTTTGGGACCCTCCATGGCAGAGTTGACCATATCAATGATGAGGATGTACTGCAGCTGAGTAGCCTGTCTGGGCTGGAGGAAATTGTTACTAGCTGTTGAATGCATCTGACAGATTACCAGAAACCTGGATGCCCAGGACCGCAATGAATTGGAAACCCAATAAGGAGAAGAAGCAACAAGGGCTCCCATTCAAGTTAAGGCAGGCAACCTGCAGTGAAGACTTAAAACCCTTGATACTGGATGGGAAGAAGATTGAGCTATTACATTGATCAAGCTTGTTGGAGGCAACTCTCTGCCTCGTGCAGTGACCAGCCCTGGAGGAAGTTCAGTAAGTGCTAAGAAAATAAGGTGGTATTGGTGATGTTGAGCTGCAGACAATGATTTTTGCACCAATAAATAAAGTTCTCTGACTTCTATCCTCTGTCTCCTCCTCCTTGTCAAAACACCCCATTAGTGCAGAATCATTTGAAAATGTCTGCAGTTGATGTGACCTGGTTGTTATAGTTGCGGGTGAAAAGAAAAGGAGACACCTCATGGTGCTCTAGGGTTTCTTACTCAGTCCTTAATCCTCACAAACTGCGGTCTGCTTGGCAAAAAGTACATTATCTTGGACACCATAGTCTCATCCATCTCTATATCTTGGAGCTTACCCTTTAACAGGAATGACTGAATGGTACTAAAGGCACTAGAGTAATGTAAAAACATAGTCCTCATGGTGCTTCCACATTGTCCAGCCACGTGGAGGAGATAGACAATTGTATCTACACTCCATTCCTTGTCCAGGAGGCAAATTGCAGTGGGTTCAGGTGGGTTTTCACAGGAAGACTCCTATACAGTAGTTCAGGAAGAGTCACTAAGTGGCCTGAATAATATAGGACATAACGGCCACTGGCCTGTAGTCATTAGATGAAGAGGTGCCTGCCTGCTTTGGAACTGGAACAATCTGGGATGTTTAGAATGCATAGTGTAATTTTATTGAATAGAAAACACAAAAATCAACTTGCCTGATCCCAGGAAACATATACTGCAAATTGCAAGCTGCAGATGTTTGGATTAGAGACCAGAGTTTTGCCTGGCATTTGTGAGTGTTGAGCGTTCCATGCAAAGCCGATTCTTTCGTTGTTCTTGACACTGCCAAGGGGATCTTGCCTCCCAAAACTCTAAACTAGATTAAGCAGGTTTGATAATGAATGGATGGACATGTTGCAAAAAAGTGCCCTTGTCTGGACTATTGAACTGGATAAAGAACTGATCTGCTGGCAACGACTTTGTGACTCAAGTGACCAGAAGTAAGTGAGAGTGTTGGAAAAAAAAATCAGTGTGTCTGTCAAACTGACAAATTACTGTGGATTTCATGACTTGGTCATATGCAGTTTAATAAAAAAGTTATTGTTGAATGAAATTAATATACTGACACTCGTTCATATCAAGCATATTTATTTGAAGATGTACATTAATATTTGTGATCTACTGCACATTATCCGTTTTATAAAAATGTTCAGCCTGCATCCCTCCTACTATCATGCTTCTCTGATGTTGCAGACTCCATCTCCATTTTAAGTCACTTTGTCTTCCTTTAAACTTTCAGGCACCAGCCTGCCACCTCCTGGTTTGCTGGAATTTTGTTTCCAGTTTTCAAGAATTCTTCTTAGCCAATGGCAACTAAATAAATAAAAAAAAACCTTTAGTAAAGATGACTGCAGTAATATTGTAAGATAAAAAATACTGAAATAAAACTCAACATTAAATGATGAAACAAAGCATGATGCAATATGCAATAAAACCATGGGAGAAATTTGTAAGGAAAAAAAAGTTTTGTTTTTTTTGTTATTGCAAAATGTCAGATTTCAAAACTTACCTCTTCCATAAAGCTTGGTTTTGACAAAAAGGATAAACTTTTGCCTAAGGGTTACAACAGCTTGAGGCCTTCCTGTCAGCATCAGGAACCAACCCTGGGAGGAAGCCCATCCATTTTAGGGCCCACCTCACAGTTTAGATCGGTCAATAATCCTAACACATACACACCTTTTGAAATGTTGGAAGAAAATTTGGGTACCTCAAAAAAATCAATGGAGACAAAGAAATCTAAGACAAAATGTTGGATCCATTAGGCAGCAGCCCTAAGCACTGTGCCAGCATACAATCCTTGAAATTGAATGTATTTGCAGAGTTTAGTGGTTACTGACTTCCAAGATGTGCATTTATTTTTTGAGCTACTGTAAAAAGCAAAATAGGGATAAAGTTCTGTCTGTCTGTCTGTCTGTCTGTTTCATGCACACACACAAACAGAGCCCACATCTACCACAGAAGACAAAGTCAGGCCTATTTGATTTTGTTTGGAGCAAATCCAAGACTGGTTTGACTGATTTAAGTTAATATCATGTGACAGGGGATTATGCAATAATCCCATTTAATTTAATTTAATCCATTTAACTTTTGTGAATCAAAGCTTCTGAACGTGATTTATGTGTACTGTACAGCAAAAGTTTCAGAAATGCATTTTTTCACAACCATATTTTAAAAAATACAGTGTATGTTAACAAATGGTATGTTCCTGCTCATTCAAGTTGCCATGTTTTGTTTTATTATGTGTGCCACCATTTTCTGCATATTAGTGTTGTGTCCATGGGAATGTTTCCTAGAAAGCATTGTAAGTGACTGCCAGTATATAATGTTGCCAGAGCAACCATATAAAGGTTGGTTCACATTCCTTAAGTATCCAAGATTAGATTGTGAGTTACTGATTCTATAGGGTTACGTTTCCTTGATGCTTCAAATTATTTCATACATTTTCTTCTGTTTTATGACATTGATTCTTGGTTCTAGATTTGCCATAGATGAACGATAGTATTGATTTCTGCTAGGCAAAACTCTGCATGACCTGTTGACTATATCCATCTCCTGGTCTTTCCTCATAAAATATTTTCTGTTTCTTTGCTAGAATAGAACAATGCCTGTTCACTTAGATTGTCCAAAAACATCAAGTCGAGATTAGAAGGTCAATAAAGTCCTGTTCTTCACCACACTACTTGGTAATTTATTCCACTTGTCTGTAGTTTTTTGCCTAAAGAAAAACCATTTTAACATTTTTACGAAGTCTGTTCTTAAAAGGTTTCCAACTATTTCCCTGTGCTCTTGTTACTTTAAAATAATATCTGCAACAGCCTGGATCCACCGTATTAATATTTTTCATAATAATGTTACACCTTAAACTTTGCTTGTTGGTGTGGGTTTAGTGTGAATGACACTATTTTAGGACATGGTGTCAATACAGTTTTAGGGCATATACTGTATTAAAGTTAGGAGTTGGCATGGTAAGACTACAGCATGAATGGTATCTATATTCTCAGATGTTTGGTTCAATGTGTACATTGCTAATGGCTTAACTGTTGTACTTTTTTTCAAACTGCCTAAATACTGTAGCCCTCTGTGATCGTTTCACTGTTCAATGTTTGCTTTTGTATCCACCTGTCACAGATTACTTTGTTTGTAGTTTCATAACTATTTTTAGTCCGTTTGTCATTGTAAAGATATATTAGTACACTTCTCTGGAGTTGGATGAATTAGCGCTCCATTAAGGGCTTACACTGTAATGGTGAGAGGATGCACTTTTCCATATGGTTCCCTTGAGAACACGTGTCACGCACTTTAAGGTGTATAAGAAATAACATCTTGGCAGTCGTTTACTGCTATAGTAAAGAATGAAGAGGGAGTATATGATTATACATATCCATATACAGAGGTAAGAATTATGATCCCGAAAGGAAAAGTAAAACGTGGTAAAAGTACTTCCCGCAGCGTGAGAGAGCTTGCTTGCACGTGTATGTCAGTAAGTGAAAGAACATACAGAGAACATTCGCAATAGAGTGCGACATGAGGTGTCAAGATGTAAGTGGTGATTGGTTGATAACAGCAGACATGAGCTGGGATTAGTCAGGAGAAACCTGTGCTTGATATAAAACAGAAGAGCAACCACATTGCTCCACAAAGATTGGCCAACTTTGATCAGTTTGGCATTTAGTAGGAGCTGCTGAGTGAGTTATAGAGTAGTAAAGAATATTATCCTTTTTCTGATATAGAAAAATCTGAGTAATGAGACTTTGTGGAGGTGTCTGGGTTTTTGGTGGCATGTATTAGTTTTGCGCCTGTGTTCACTTTTTGATTATTTGATTGTCTTTTTATTTAACGGGAAGAACCATTCCTGAACTGTGTATAATTAAGGAGGAAGAAGACCATTTGCTTTTCTTTTTCTTCACTGTTTATTTTTGGAGTCACTGTAAATATTGTAAATTATTCCTTGATTTTGATTTTTGCCTTTTTCATTGTGTCGTAGCATTGAACTGTGCTTTAAATACTGCATGACCCTAAACTGTGAATTGCTAGCACTTCCTAGAATAAAACAGAAACCCTTTTTTTACGACATCTTTTATGTCTGTGTCTCTATCTCTCACTCACTGGTCTGCTTGGTTACAACTACAAGATACCCAATGCATAGGCCATGCTGAGATTCCATTGCATGGGGCATAACATCTACATGTCTAAAAGGTTCCATCCAGTGTATACAACCTTCCTCCCTAAAACTGCACTGGCATCAAGGTGCTGTGGCACTGCAAACAGATGCTTCTCAGTCTGACTCGTGTTAGTGTGAGCATTAAAAAAACCCGGGCAGATTACGCACATATAGCACCACTGGCACCCCCAGGATAAAGCCTGCACACTAATGTCTGTGCTCTTTGTACTGCATTCAAATACTTTCTGATGGACTGACACCTATTCCAGCTCTGCTTCCTTCCTTGTGTCCAGTGCTGCTGAGATAGGCTCCAGCCTCCTACAACCCTGAACTAAATTAAGTGAGTTTCAAAAAGATGACTTCCTTACTGTGAATTCTTATCTTATACTTGCTAAAAAACAATCTGATGCATCATTTCCTGAAACATTATTTTAAAAAAAGCATGACTGAGCCTTTTTATTCACTAATGACTAAATCTATTATTATTAATATATGATGATTTGTATTGTTTATTTAGCTGACAATAACCAAGCATAACCTCTAATGTTTCACAGGATCGGTTCATGACACTAAAACAGCTTTAGTATAATTATGAATAACAATGGAAGTTAAAAAACGTCCTTAAGGTTCTTGATACTACATTAACGCATTTTATAATGAAATATTACAGTGTAACCTGCAGTCATGGGTGCGACAAAAAGTATTTCATGTATGCTATCTGTTAAGTTACTTAAGGTTGTTATGAAAGACGCTATACAAAAATGGAGAAATATATTATGGCCAGAAAAACATTAGCAAGTCAGTGAGCTTACGAAGCTGTGTCTTTGCCAGGCTTCATGCGAACTACACTTAATAGTCAAGGAACAAAGGCTGTTTGAGTTAAAGATGTGATGATTCAGACCTCCATGAAGATGCCTGATTGTTATCAAGCATGAGGCTATAAGACTGGGAACGCTGCCTCTGAAAGCACTTTCTAAAACAGAGCCGGTGTGTCACTTTTCAGAAAGGGTTGGAGGTCTGCCTGTATAGCTGGATAATAAAAGCCGGGAAAGAGCTGTCAAGCACATCCCAGCCTGCAAGAGTGTGTGTGCAGCCGGCAAAGGCAGCTTTATCTGACAGTGTGTAAATCTGTCCACAGGAAAATCCAGATGTTTAGTTTGTTCAGTCTTTCTCTAATAATCTGTGTCTCTCTTTTTTTTTTTTCTTGCTGTTGGAGCGATGACATCACTTAGCGGCATGTACTGAAGACAGGAGGCCTAGATAAGGCTCTGCTTTAGTCAGTCAGTCACTCTGTGATTGTCACCTGGGAAAATGGAAATTCAACACTTCTCCTGTTTCTAGCTGAAATGGCTGGCTATGAGTGTTCACGTGCCCCAAAAATTAACATCCGGTATGTGCCATGCTGTGTGGTAGCCGGTTTGGTAATAAGAATTTTATTTCATATTTTTCAGAGCTGTATCGGTGCCTTACTATAATTTTATAGTAGAAAATGGATAAATCTTGAAGCATAACAGGCTCTTCAGTACTAAATTTTGTCATAACGCTTTGCCAGAATTTGCCCTTAGTAGGCACATTTTACTTTTTATTTTCTAACTCTTTGAAGATGTACCATGTACCTGTGGTTTATCTAAAATAACAAGTATAAATGGAATCACTGATGTGCCGCAACCTGATCAAGTCTTTTGTGATTGTGATGTCCCGTGCCCTTGGACCCACGCATGAGTTGAACTCTGGGCATCATGTAGTTCATAACTGAGAGACAAAAAACAATATTTATAGTGCAAAAACAATATCTGTCCTTTATTATGTTAAGTGTTGATCATGGATCAGTATTGTGCATTTCTTTATGAAAACAGTCAATTTCACATTTACATGAACATTTACCTTTATTTGCTTTACAGATGCTTTTATCCATAGCAACTTACAAGATAGGTCAACAGTATAATCTAGTCAACATCAGTCTGGGGGATTGTTTGGAAATAAGTGTTACAGGATAAGGTTACAAAGCAGACCATCACAATTGAAGAGTTCACAGCAAAATACAAGCTTATTACAATTCCTATGTTACAAAAATCTAATGTCAGTTAGACAGAAATTCATCAAACCAGAGAATCTTCCAGCAATTCTTAAACACATTGAGTTAGTCAGCAGTTTTAATTGAAGTGAGCAGCTCATACCACCCACTAAGAGCTACACATGATGAGTCTGGACGGAGATTTCATACCACACAGAAGTGGCATCACCAGGATCCTTCCATCAGCACACCTGAGGGAGTGAGAAGGAGCATTGGACCTCACAAGTGTCTCCTTATATATGGGTGCTGAACCATTGGCTACTCTGCAGGCAAACAGTAAGGGTTTGAAATTAATGTCACTACAGGAAGCCAATGTAGTAATCTGTAAAAAGGACTGATATGTGCCCACCTTGTGTGGTTAAACACTAGACTTGCTGCTGCATTTTGAATCACCTCATTTTTTGATGATGGCACACACAGAAAAGAAAAGAAAAATATTTTCCTGCTCCCAAACTATTATTGCATTTCCAGGGAGGTATTCCTGCAAATAATTAAAAAGAGAATAAAACCCATGAGAAAATTACAGACAAAAAAAAACACACAATCAGTTTACCACCTCCACTACAGCTGATAATTCGGAGGTCTAATACCAAAGCACTTTACCCTCGATTAGCTTAACACCTCCAGTATCACTGTATGTTTGGAGGCATAATCACAAAACACATTCCACTCTCTTATTTGATTACAAACCTTCACTATGCTCAAACAGTCCACAGATCAGACGCCTACTGCCATTTCCACTCTTTTTCATAAATTGAAAGTTGGTTTGCAAAACCCTCTGTCTTCACTGCATTCTCCAGTATGTTCAGCAGGTCCCACAACGATCTATAGATCAAGAGAATAACAACAAAATGCCCTTGTTGTGTGTTATACTGAGGTGTTATATACTGTTTCTAGGAAATCACAGCCAATCCTAGCTGACTCTCTATTTTCCTCTCCAATTATGCTGGTATGCTAGCAAGAAGATGTGATCCCTACTGATACAAAATAACACTAATTAGTCACCCCATCTCACCTTTGGGCACATGACTGTGGGTACTCTCTGCACAATCTAGTGCATTTCTAAGATCACTCTGGGCCCTTTTTACACTGCTGGCAATCAACTCCTCTCTGCCTGCATGCTGTGGCAAAGCAACATTGGGAAACCAATGCACAGTGCCCTGCCACCCACCCCCTCTCCTTTCCAGATAAGAGCACAAACTCTTAGCTATTTACACTATATCCCTCGAATTATAAATAGTTAAAATTATAAAAACTATGCCAACTTCTAACAGCTTAATGATGCAACGCTTCACAATGACAGTGTTTAATGTGAAAAGCACTATGTAAAACAAAAATTGGTAAACTTGTGGTGTCCATTGTGATAGACACGCTTGGAATAAAACTACAGGTTGATTTATTAACATAATTATCATGTGGTATAAGGTCAGCAAGATAAACACATAAATGCAAAAGGTGATAAGTAGAGATGGCTGGGTGTGAAAAATTCCGTGTGATGAATCGATCAATAGCTATTCATATTGCTGTATTTTATCAGGTTTTTCACCAGAATTAACATTTCTTTGTGCTGTTTTGGGAATTTTTTCACATTTTATATCTTTAAAAATTAACTGCATTCATTGTTTGTGGTCTTTTGTTTGTTGCCTCATCAGTGAAGTTATTGTACTGACTCAGGAAGAGGTAGATGAATGATTTTTAACATAGGGATCTGGAGATGAGCTGTAGTCACTAAATCAAACAAAGATCATTAAAGAGAGGTCAAAACTAATCCTTTGCCAAGTTCAACACTCAAAAATCAAAAGTTTTAATGCCAATAAGGAAGTGTTTTAACCAGGAAAAAACTTGTGCAATCACAGTTTATCCAAATCTCGGATGATCCTGGAATTCATGCACTGACATTTGTAGACATCACATGTTGCACCATTACTTGGTGATTATAAGTAGGATTGCCATAGAAACGATCAATACAATTGTTCCAGATTGTCAGTTCTCTTAAGAAAACAAAATGGAGTCACAAAATAAACCTCAAATTTTCCAGCTTTCTCAAAGCAAATCCTAGAGGCATATAAATGTCAAATTTTCGAAAAATAAAATAATGCAAACTTGGTGGGGTTGGAGAATTGTCCAGATGGGATTGGTTGCAGATATCCCACAAGGATATTTAAAGCGCTTCAAGGGCTAGTGAGGGGGAAACCTTCTGTTGGTGTGGGGCATTTTTCAGGAGAAATGTAGCAGCCTTCTGCAAACTCCATGATGGAGGAAGGAGGTAGTGGGATTAGAGTTTAAGTCATCCAATTTACTATTGAGATGGAGTCAAGAACCTGGGAAGGACAGGTGCCACAGTTGCTATAGGGAATACAGTTTGGTTTCTTGTTTTCTTCTGACAGTCCCAGGATGGGAAGGAAGATATGGCAGTGCCTGCAAAGTGAAGTCCTCTGAAAGTCCTGCGAAGGAGAAGGAGTATTGTGAACTGGTGGCGTGAGCCATTCAGTATCCCATTGAGGTGTTCAGTGAAGTCTCTATGCCCTGAGTAATATAGGGAAAGCACTGAGTGAAAGAACTTGAAATTGTTTTTTTTTTTATCTTTAATTTATTTATATACAAGCCACGGTACCTGTCGAATAATTTAAAAATATTTGATATGTTCTTTCAGAGCCTTTTCTCCATATCTGCGTATGTCTGAACATCTCTACATTGGTGCTCCCTTTTTCGAGTGTGTTCCCATAAAGCTTTCTCAACCTTTGTCATTAAGCGCCTTTCTCACCTCCTGTCAGGTTTTATACTGTTCATATTTAAAGATGTCTAAGTCTGTAGTGTGTGCCTTTACTCCCCCCGTGTGTCTCACACTTGCACTTCCTATTTTGTCATGTCACCAAAGACAAATTGACCAATCACATTGCCCAGAAGGACTGGACACACAGACCTTAGTGTTTTATTATGTAGTAGATGCACTTTACTTTTTCATTAGTGCATAAGGACTAATTTTATTGATTAATTTTGTTTGGCACAAGACTGTGATTTGGCACATTTTTAATGAACAGCTTCTCTAATTTTCATAGATAGATAGAACAATAGACTGAACTTTATTTGTCTACAGGGGAAAATTTGGCTTTTTACAGAAGCTCAATAAATGAATGGATAGATACAGTATGTAAATAAATACATTTATATACATATACAATTTAATCTGAAGATACACCAGAATGACTAAAAATGAAGAAAATTAAAAAGAAAGAAAACATCTGACTTGGCAGTACCAGTCACTGTGAAGCATCTTGCAGGTGTTTTGCCATTGGTATAAAGGAACCCAAGATATTTTACCTGTCACACTTATACTCTCACTCTGGTCACTTGGGTACAACTATATATGCCCGTATTCTGAGCAAAGTTCAAGGTGCCGTTGCATGGGGCATCACAAATTTCATCTCTAAGAAAATTTCCTCATTGCTCTTTGTACCTGAACACATGTGAAAGTTGAACTCCTTAATCAGGAATAGTCAAAGAAACATTTTCAAAGAGAAATTCAGATTTAGTGGCAGTTTCAATAGTGCTCAGCCACCACCAGCGAATGAGAACATTCTTGTTACATGTACTATGGCTGCAAAGATTTTAAAGTGGCTTTAACAATCATATGTATGTGTTCAGCTAAGTTGCAATAATTACAAATTTTCCTTTACAGTGCCACAATCATTTTTCAGTAAAAACAATGGAGAAAAAAACCCAGAACATTTGCAGAAAAAGTTTAAGTGCTAAAGATTTTGGCCCACTTACAACAGTTTATATCTGACAAGGTGCTCATAATAATGGCCACATACTGTATTTACATTTTGCTAAACAAAACTGCTTACACATGTTTTTGGGGATTAATTGTAATATTGTATGATCTTGAAGTAGCTGAATATTACTATAAGGTATATGTTTGCTTTAAAACAGTGAAGCCCAGATGTATTACAAGAAGGAAAGTCTGCAGGAGACCCTTTGAAAATCTGCCTAATTTAACATTCTCTTGCCCACAATAATCTGATAAGGGAGGAAAGACCTATGATGGCTGCATTTTGTTCAAAGAGGGAACCAGCCCTAGACATGGCACCAGCACATTGCAAAGTCCATTCACTTACCCTTCACTTACACAGGGCCAACTTGTGTCAATCCTCTGAATGTGTATGACTTTGCAGTGTATTGGAGGAAAAGAAGAAGATGAAGAAGGGAGCATGGTGGGAAACCATACAAACAAAACAAATCTAAACAAATCCAAATCATATTATGGGATATCATCTACTGTTAAATTCTGCTCTGTACTTGTAAAATTTTTATTTTTATACTGAATTGAGGATTTGTTCTGTTCTGTGTATTGTATTGACCCCCTTCTTTTTGACACCCACTGCACACCCAACCTACCTGGAAAGGGGTCTCTCTTTGAACTGCCTTTCCCAAGGTTTCTTCCATTTTTTCCCTACAAGGGTTTTTTTGGGAGTTTTTCCTTGTCTTTTGGGAGTCCAGGCTGGGGGGCTGTCAAGAAGCAGTGCCTGTTAAAGCCCATTGTGGCACTTATTGTGTGATTTTGGGCTATACAAAAATAAATTGTATTGTATTGTATATAACAACTGGGCACAGAATTTGAACCTAAGACACTGGAATGGTGAAGCCACAGTGCTAACCACAACACCACCACATTGCTTGCTTGCTTTCCTTTTTCTTTCTTTTTAGTTTTCTTTCATTGTAGTCATTGTGGTGTGCATTTGAGAGTGGCTCATTGTTTGTCATGATTTAATAATATTAGAGATTGAAAGAGTGTGACATTTTTAGTTTAAGCAAACAGAGATTAAGTGGTGACATGATCAAAGTGTTTAAAATTATGAAATGAATTAGTACAGAGGAATGAGACTGTTTCTTTAAAACAGAACGCAGGGACACCATTAGAAACTTGTTAAGGGCAGATTTTGCACAGATGTTATAAAGTTTTTCTATGCGTAAATCGCCATAGACGCATAGAATAAATTGCCAAGTACTGTGGTGGAGATGGACCTCAAATCTTAACTTGATGTTATTTTGGACAAGAGAAAAACCGTTCCTTCTACCACCAGATAATATCCTCAGTCTGGGTAGGCGTTTCTCCATCCTTGCTGGGAACAGCCTGGATGAAGCTTTGATTTCCCCATCTGAGTTGCCTAATGGTTTGCTAAAACCTCTTTGAGCCTGAACAGTATTCTCTTCCCATGGTCTCTCTGAACTCCTCCCATACCTGGGGTTTTTCTTCAGTGACCACCAAGGCCTCAGCCTTTTCTGCCTTATGGCATCTCTCACCTCAAGCCTTTGGGTCCTTGGGTTGCGACTATGGGAGGCATCTGTGTCCTTCAGGCTACGAATAATGGAGGCTTAGAGAAACGTACATTCAGACTCAATATCCTCAGCACTCTCCTGGGATCTGGGAAAAGCCCTTTCAGTGGTGGGAGTTGAAAGTCTTCTGGACAGGGGCATCCCTAAGACATTCCCAGCCCACTCTTACTACTTGGTTGGGCTTTCCAGGTCTGTCCAGACAGCAGCACCATTTGAACTAACTCGCAACCAGTTGAGAGCTCTGTACCTCTTTTTACCTGAATCTCCAGAACATGTGGCCACAAATCTGATGACATGATTATAAAATCGATTATAGATCTTTGTTGTAAGGTGCTCCAATATCAAGTACTTTTATGAGGTACCTTATGTTTTAACATGGTGTTTGTTACAGACAAACCATGCCTAGCACAGAAGTCCGATAACAAAACACCACTTGGGTTAAGATCTGGTAAATAATTACATTTATATTCCACTTTTCTAGCTACTCAAAGCAATTTATACTGAGTGAAACCACTTCAACCACCAACATTGTCCAGCATCCACCTGCATGATGCAACATCAGAATTTTTGCACCAGTATGCTCACCACACATGTTAGCTGAAGAGGTGAGATTAGTGGTTTTGGTCAAGAAAAAAATGGAGTTATTTGATTAAAAATACAAAAGAAAAAATGAGCCATGTTTCAGGAGAGATTTCAACATTCTGAGTAACAGCACTTCAAAGGTGAACTTACTAAGCTGAAAAGAGATAATTACAGGCACAAAGGAAGCATCAAACAAATTGAATTTTGGGATAGTGAAGTAACGAGAGTTAGTGTAGAATGTCTCAACTCAACTCAGCTTAACTGAGTCTTATCTTTATTTTCCGATATAGGGAAATTCACTTGGTTTGTGCATCAACAATAATCTTACACACAGGGCTGTCTTAACGCCTGGGCATGCTGGGCAGTTGCCCGGGGGCCCCATGAGCATAGGCGCCCCATGCTAGTCTGTGTATGTTGTGACTTGCTGAGTGGTTGTGTAGGTAGGGGCCCCAGTGCACTGCTTTGCCCCAGGGGCCTATAATGCTGTTAAGACGGCCCTGCTTACACAGACATATAGTTTAAATATTAAAAGACGAGGAAGGACAAAATACAGTATAAGAAACCACATATAATCATAACATCAACATTAAAAATAAATACATGCATATACAAATATATATGGTAAAAAACTTTACGTCTGTTGACACAGTGGCACTTATGAATCTGGCATGTCCATGAAGAATGTATATTCCAGTTACCTATTCTCATTAAACAGCCTAAATGCTGAGGGTACAAATGATCTCTTATATCTGGACATATTTATTCAACATTGTAAGAATCAGAGCTAAAATTAAATTTGCAATGTATTGAGTGTGTGTGTGTGTGTGTGTGTGTGTGTGTGTGTGTGTGTGTGTGTGTGTATGGTTGGGGGGAAGGGGGGGGTTACTTGAGGATTTGATGGAACTTTTTAAGAAACAGGTCCTCATATAGCTGTTGCACTGGTTTTGGTTCCACTCCAATGACACTTCTTGTCACCTTAACTAGAGTTTGATTTTGTGTTAGGCACACATGTTGCCAAAGATGTAAATTAAGCCAAAAGAAATCGAGAAGATCAGGAAAACATATAGAGAATGTGGCAGTTCACACTAAAGTCATTCAATTTACACAAGAAAAGCAACCTTTTCTAGGAATCTTTTAGCTGTATCTGAAGCACTTTCATTGAATCATAACTGGTTATCAACAACAATATCTCAGGTGTCTTAACAGGTTTGTGCAGGTTAAGGAATAACAATAGGCACTCAAAGAAAGTCTACAGCGATGTAAGGTTTTAGCAGGGTTTATTTATGTAGAAACTATTCCAAAGCCAACTTGAAATATTGAAAATCTCTGAAATATTTAACACCTTGACCTTACATTTCAGTAAGGTTGCAACAGTATTAATAATCCCTGCTCCAGAATGTTCTCTCTGCAGATGCTGGACATGTTAATGCCAAGTGTCTTCAGTCCTTTGTTGCCAACAAGCCAACTTGTGTATCTCACATCCCCTAGACATGAAGCCTCATTGTTACATTTGTCAAATGAATCATGTGAACTTCTCACATGGCCATCTTAACTGCGTGAAGCAAAGGCACACTTAACATTTTCACTGTGTGCTTTTTTGTTTTTGTTAGATTTATCATTTTATCACATAATTGTGATTTTTTTTCATTTGTGTTACCATTGCCTGCACTAATGTAGCTTTAAAATGTAAATCAAATTTGAAAAAGTGTATGATAGATAGATAGACAGATAGGACTTTACTTGTTCTCAGTGTGAAATTTGCCTTTTTACAGAAGCTCAGTAAATAAATACATAAATATAAAGCAAAAATATACAAGAATTTCTCCAAAGAAAGAAACTTCTGACTTGGCTTAAGATGAAAAGAGCAGTCACAGTGAGGCATTATGGAGATATATTGGTGTTGTTATAAAGAGAGTGTACTCAAGAAAATTGTAAATATATTACGATATATATTATCAACAAACATTTTATAAATATTCTTACATGATATTTATGTTTAAATGTGGTAAATGTGTTGTTTATGAGTATACTGAAAGTATTTCAAATCCTTAAACATTTTACCAGCACAGTATATCTTCTACCAGCTGTGTACAGTATACATGTCGGAGTTTGATATGTAAATAACAGTGATATTGTATATATTATACAAGTACCAGAAAAAGTGAATATTTACTGTATGTTCAGTGCTATACCAAAAAAAAAAATGACACCCATAAGCGGGATCAAAGAAAGCTATCTGATCTTATATGGTGTATTAAAAGTCACCTCATTTCAACGTGAGGCGTCCTGAGAATTAAAGAGGATTTGTATTAAAGAAAAGGCAGCGGGTGTCGAAACTCGGGAGCCATTAAAATTGCAACCTTATACGTTAGATAAACAATTGCCTGCTTAACTCATAAAACAAGAGTGCTCTGCATAATGTTTACAATAAAAGATAGCATCTGCTCATTCAGTTTATTTATTTCCGCAAGTCGCCGGCAAGATGCTCAATAAATACTTACGGAAATAAACAGATATGGGAATATATCTCAGAAATAACATCCCTGTCATGTCTTTGAAAGGTGAAATGCAGGAAGGGCTGCCAGGGAGATACCGAGACGTGATAATATCTCTCTGTGCATTTGTTACTCAGTTTAGCTAATAAGTACTTTTCAAACTCTGTAATAATTTTCCATTCAACTCATTCCCTGGGTGTATGTGATCCCTAATGTTAGCTGTACTTTTCCTTTCAAATTGCTTCTAAAAGGTTTGTTTCTTTGAAATAAAATGCAATGTAGAATTCTGCAGCCAGATTTTCCTGCTTCTCTTAGCATTTTGAAGGCTGGCATTTTCTTTTATTTTTCACTTTTTCAAAGAAATGAGAGAGTTGCACACTCCTTTGTTCTTCGTTGGGGTCTTCTGTGCTTGTTACATTGCATCTTTTGTGAGTAACTGACATCATTAAAAAAAGAAATGATAAACTGAGAAGCCACTCTTCATCAGTAAAGTTGGCAATTAAAATGAACAGATATACTTTTTTTTTGTTTTTGCTAATCTCATATGCACCACATTTATGCATTGGTGAGTGTCATCCTCCTTGCTCTAAGTGATTTTTTTCACCTACTATTTTTAACAATTTAGAAGAGGCCTACTGCATTGAAGGGATGAATTTAATTATGTTTTTTAAATATAAATTTGTTGATACTATCCAGGTAATAAATTGAATGTTGGGATTAGTAAAATTAGGGTATGGGTGGAGGAAAAAGTCCCGGCATGTCCGCGTTTTGGTAGATAGCAACCTTATAGTTACTGGCTTTCAAACATACTTAAGAGGGCAAAACTTAAAGATCATTGTTGAACTCCGTATACTATATAAAATACAACATTGGATGCAGTTGATTAATTTATCGCTTATTCAAATTTATTCCTGCAGCATCTCACTCTGCTGAACCTATATTTTAAATTACAAGATTAACTGTATGCCACATGACTGTATGCATTCTGTTACAAGCCTTGCTTGAGTATTTTTTGAATGTATCATAATGTGGTTTTAAATATCTATGAACAAATTAATGGATTTTTCTTTTTTATATATTTAAGTTCTTTAAAAAATTAATTTACACAAATTTTTTTTTTTTAAGATAGATAGATTGGTAGAACTTTATTTGGCCCCAGGTGGAATCTTTCTGTTAACAGATGCTTGATAATATAATCATTTTGTTAATTTATTTATGACAAACAACAAGCACTTCTCAAATATACACCAGAATAACTAAAAGAAATAAAGCTAACTAGAAACAAAAACTTCTGAACTCACAGTCCCAGGGAGGTATTATAAAGGCATGTTGCCATTGGTATAAAGAAGCTCCAATACCATTTCTTGAAACACTTCTGCTGAATGCTTATAGTTATAATAACAGTAATAGTAGTAGTAGTAATAATAATAATACTGTTTTTCAGCTTATATTAATTTGTACATTTGGTAGTATAATAAAATGTTTACTTGTATGTCGCCTCAGAATAATGACAGTAATACAATTAAAAAGACACACACATATACTAAAGCATACATATAATACAGCATATCTATAACATATAATCTATATATCTATTGTGGGAGACGATCAAAAACACCATCAGCAGTGTGAGACATTTAGCAGTAACCCATTTGATCAACACTGAAATTTGGTCAACACAGGCACTTAATGAAACAAAAGATAGGACTGATTGTCCGTTCTTTAGGCTTCCTGAAAATCTACTTGTCTGTGGAATCGTAGTGTCCTCGCTCAATGCAGAGTCCACAAACACATTCTGGCAACATCTCTTCTTATGTAAGTCCCAGGATGGAAGGGGCAGGGCCGGAAATCGCATCCTTAAAGTCGTCCTTTGATGAGGGAAATAAGAGCTAAGGGCTTTGTAACACTTCATTTCAAAGCCAGGCAGCCACTCCTGTGACTTGAACGTGTGTGAATATTTAATTATACATAATACACTCTATATGTAAGAGCTGAATGGTTGCCTTGTTTGTCAAACTTCTAATGTTCTAAAAAACTGTCAGATATTCAAGATATTTGCAACCAGAAATCAAGACAGCAACTCAATCACTGTTCTACAATACCACATTTACCAAATTTGAGGTTTCCTTATCCTGCTCTATTGTTGATTGGTGAAATTCACCAAAACATTTTTGCAGCAGATTTGCCGGGTTTGCTGGTGACCTTATTCACCAAACTTTTTCCTGAAAATTTGCTGCAGTCGGCTTTGACATTCTGTTTTTTCTCCCAGAGCCCCATGATGCTTTGCAAGATTAGTGTGACATCAGTGAGCCAAG